>NC_022025.1:5395839-5429348 GCF_000317375.1 Microtus ochrogaster
TGGAACTAATGGGTCAGGCAGTGATTAAAAGAATACAGTTTCCGTGTAATTATTTCGGGACATAACTAAGCTAGCCATGTGGGCGGCCGGGCGCAGGGGGACGCAGCCCAGCCGCTCTTATTTCAACATCTCCTAAAGTTAATTTTTATGTCATTTTCTTCTGGTTCATTTATATTTGTTTGTTCAAATCTTGCTGTTGTAGGGCCACTAGTTTTTACTGGTGTTGTGTTGCTCTTTGTGGTGTTGTGTGTGTTCTTACCTTGTCTACCCATCTTCTCCTCTAATTGGTCTGGTTAAGGTTGTCTGTGATCCTGGTGAGCAATCTTCCAGGTTCCTGTTGAATCCAAGGCTCAGATGGTTGCTCCTTGTGGTACAGTCAAGTCCAAGCAAGGTTCCAGTCACCCTGTTGGTCACTTCATTTTCCTGGAGGTAGTTCAGTGCTCACAAGGTTTGCTCTGCAGGGATCATATGGACCTTCTCCTACAGAAATTTCTTGCTTGGGGCTCTTTCTGCTGAGGTTGCTGCCTTGGGCCTGCTCTGGTAGAGGTCCTGGCTCAAGCCTACTCCCTCAAAGGTTTCAGATTCTCACCTTGGACCTGCAGATCTCTAGTTCCAGCCTACTTCCTCGGTGGTCCCAGACTCACACCCAGACCCGCAGGGTTCCTAGCTCAGGCCTACTTCCTTAGAAGTCCTGGTTCAGGTCTACTTCCTTGGAGGTCCCAGACTCACTCCCGGACCTGCAGAGGTCTCTGGTTTCTGCCTACTCCCTCAGAGGTCCCAGACTAGTGCCTGGACCCACAGAGATCCTGGCTCAAAACTACTCCTGCAGAGGTCTCTTAGGAATATTTTTTTAAAGTTGTAAATGAAATACTACTCAATTTCCTAAAGAAGATAATTCAATTGTAATTAAATTAATATGACTATATAATAAAGAGTATTGACATTTTTGAATTCCGAATGAGAGTTATTAATTTAAAAATTATTTCCAAGGGCTAGTGGAAAGTATGCAAAATGAAAATAAAAGTGGGGCACATGGGAGTCAGAGGATAATTGGGGATTTATCAAGGAGGTGGGGGAGACAGGTAGGTGGTTGGGGAAATCAAGGTTAGGAATGTATTGAAAAGCCAAAAGGATACTTGATAATGGTAAGCAAATCAAAAAATAAAGTTTCTTTGAAAAATAATTTCATCTATAACAACTTCAGTAAGAACAGGTATATTTTCTATACCAAGCTGCCATTATTTGTATTCTATACATTATTTAATCTTTAGACTAGCTTTGCAAATTCTGTTTTATCAACGTGGGCCTCAGAGGATCGCGAAGCACCATCCTCGTTGAGTATTACTGTGAAGCGGCAGATCCTGGGATCTACCACTCCCAGCTAGCCATTATGTTAAAACCACCTCTTTATTTAGTCTCATCTGAGGAAAAACAGGATTTCCCCAAATTCTGCATCTTTCTCAAACATACGCGTTTTGAATTCTTTAGTCTTCATTTTTGTCATATCATTTTCACCGTTTTATCTGTTGGACAACTGTCAGTGTTGTCTTTCTTAGGTCTACAGAGGAAGCTTTGCTGTTCTTTTCTTTTGGGGAAGCTGAAGTGCCTCTCGTCTTCTGTTGTGTCAAAAGCCACTTGAAAATTTTCAGCAGTGCCTGTCTGCTAATTACTTAGCAGCGTGTACTGGGGAAAATGGAAGCAAAACAAAACAAACCTGTCTTAGGAGTGACAACCATCTGTACTTAGAGCTCTGCCTCCCCTGAGTCCTACTGTCCCCTGAAGAATTTCTTTTCTATTTGTGGTGTGGTGTGTATCCTCGTTTTCTGTACATTTTTAAGAAAAACCTATTCTAACTTGTTGATCTCTGAAAACCTTCTTTTAATGTTCTTTATCTTTCCTCCTGGGATTCTTTTTCTTCACTTTAGCTTTACTTCTCAATTACTACAAACAAAAAATTTTCAAGTGCATCTTCACATGACATACAATACGTCTGCATAGTTATTAGGTAAACACTGATAATTTGATATGCACTTAAAGTCTGCAAGGGTCAAATATTAGATGAGCATTTCCAACTTTTCAAACATTGACAGCTTATGCTTGGCATCTGCAAGAATCTTCCAATTCATTTTTTCAAAAAATATCTTTATTAGCCCTTTGACAATTTTCTACAATAGTTTTATTTGTTCATTGCCTCTACCAAATGTTCCTACCTCCCCATTCCCTATGTTATATTATTTTTTAGATCACCAAAAGCAATTTGTGCTGCCCAATATTCTTGAATATGTGGTATCATGTTAGAACATGATTGACTTATAAAAGGCTACAGTCTTAGCAGAAGACTGACGATTCCTCTTTAATCAGCTAATAATTGCCAATACCTGTACAACTAAGGATGAGACTGTGTGCCTCACTCCCTTCCCCATTCTGGGATTTTGTGTGGTTTGGCTTGCATAAGTCTTGTGTATGCTGTCCCCACTGCTGTGTCCAAAGGACACTGTTTCCTCATAGTTGTTACTGCCTCTGGCTTTTACACTCTTTCTGCAATGCTTCTACAATGATCTCCAAGCCTTGGTGGCAGAAAGTCATTACACAATTTTCATTTCGGATCAAAGATCCTGTGATCTCTTATTCTTTTATTCTTTGCACTTCGGCCAGTTTTGGGTCTCTTTGTAATTCACTACCTACCAAAATTATAAGCTTCTCTGATGACAACTGAGGGATGCATAATCTATGCTTATAACAACAAATTAATAGGAGTGAGATTAATACTATGTTCCTTCAGGAGCATAACCTTAGCAGGTTGTCTGTCCCCTGTGGAGCCACAGGTTCTTGACCTATAATGGTGCCAGGTCTGGGTTTCATCTTGGGAAGCAGTACTTAAATCCGATCAGAGTTTTTGTTATCGTCACATTAGTGGCTGTGTTGTAGCAGGCCAGTTGTTTTGTAGTTCACAGAGTTCATAGCTTTTCTCCACTTGTAGTGAGTATAGCACTGGAAAACATCATAAAAACTAACCAAAAGGGAAGAAACTCCCAGGTCAGTACCAGCTTGATTTCCTATGTTTGAAATCCTATTGACTCAAGAGCATGGGCAATCGCCTGTGACATTTGGCAGTTTGGGAGATTGGGAGTTGCTCATAGACAAACAGTTCCAAAAGAAGTAGCTCATTTCTGGCACGGACCTTTTGTTTGTCTATTGTGCACAATAAAGACATTGCTGCTCTCTCTCTCTCTCTCTCTCTCTCTCTCTCTCTTTCTGTCTCTTAGTGTGTGTGTGTTGCATGTTTAGAAAATTTTTTACATCAGACAGTTCTCAAAAAATGAAATACAAATAGCTGAGAAACATTTAAAAAATATCCTTAGCATTCAATAGTCTTGGCCATCAGTAATATATAAACTAAAACTAGTTTGAGATTTCATTTGACCCTAGTTAGAATGAGTAAGTTAAAAAAAAAGATGATAAATGATGGCATATATGTGAGGGAAGGGGTATACTTATTCATTTTCTCTTGGGAGTGAACATTAATATATCTACTTCTAAAATCAATTCCTTAAAATCCTAGAAATATAGCTGCCATATGATTCAGCTATTTTATGCTTAGACATTATTGATGTGGGATTCCCTTCTCTATACTGTGAATATCATTGGTAAATAAAGAAACTGCCTTGGCCTGTTGATAGGGTAGAACTTAGGTAGGCAGGGAAAACAAAACTGAATGCTGGGAGAAAAGAGGCAGAGTGAAGAGAAGCCATGGAACTGCCACCAGAGACAGACATGCTGAAACCTTGCTGGTAGGCCATGTGCCTCATGGTAAAATATAAAATAATGGAGATGGGTTAATTCAAGATGTAAGAGCTAGCTAGAAATATGCTTGAGCAATTGGCCAAGTCGTGATTTAATTAATACAGTTTCTATGTGGTTATTTTGGGAGTCTGGGCAGCAGGGAAATGAACAAGTGGCCTCCTTACTACACACATACTCAAAAGTTTCCATGTCTTATTATTTATTTATCCATATATATTGTTGCTCTATTTAAAATACTCAGAAATTGGAAACAATCTAGATGTTCACAAACTAATAATGGATAATGAAAATGTGGTAAAACTATACAATAGAATATTATTCAGATATTTAAAAAAAGAAATTACAAAATTTGTTGGCAATTGGGAGGAACCGGAAACAATCATTCTGAGTTAGGTAACCGAGACCTAGAAAGTTAAATATCAATATCAAATGTACTCTCTAATTTGTAAACGTTAGCTTTAAATATTCATATATATGTGTTTCATTTGGAAATGCTCATAAAGATCAGAAAATTGATAAGAGGAAATCAGAGAAGTTATTATGACAAGGGTGGCAGCATAAACTCGCATAAAGAGTTAAAAGAGGATATGGAGCAACAAAGGTGAAATTAGGGTTGAGGGCTCAAGGCGGAGGTGGAAATACAATGAAGGATAAAGAATACTGAAGACCTTTTGTAAAAGTCATGTGGAGGGCCTGAAGAGATGGCTCAGAGGTTAAGAACACTGACTGCTCTTCCAAAGGTCCTGAGTTTAACTCCCAACAACCACATGGTAGCCCACAACCATCTGTAATGAGTTCTGGTGCCCTCTTCTGGCATGTGAGCATACATGGAAGGAATGTTGTATACACAATAAATAAATCTTTTTTAAAAAAAAGTCATGTGGAAACCCACTACTGAGTCTTCCTCTTCCAGTTTATTTTAATTCATAAGATAAGGGTTTGTGAACCATAAGCTGCAGAACACTGATTTTTAATTTTTTTATCTAGTTTTATTTTATAATTCATATCCAATTTCCTTCTGACCATCTCCCACTCTAATAACCATGTCTAAACTACTTTCTATAAGCTAGATTTTAGATCTGCACATAAATGTGAACATATGATTCAGATTGATGAAAATTTCAGCTATTTTCTTGTTTGCTGCATAATATTTATTTTACTTCCCATTTTTATTTTATTTTATTTTCTGGTATTTCTCTTCTTGTTTTCTCCCTAGCCCAGGGGAGTGCACCCAGAGCCTGACAGATGCTAGATATGCACTTTTCCTGTGATCTACAGCCTGGTAACATGCTACTTCTTCCTTTCGAGCCCTCCTCTCACTTGAAATATCCTTAGCCATTTCTGAGTTGTACTGCAGCTAAGGTGATTAGTTTTTTTAGAACTCTTACACATGTCTGGGTTCCGGTTTTTCTCTTTGCACCTCTTTATTTACTATGTCATTCTTGTTTTCTTCTTTATGTTTTTAAAAGAAGTTGTTTCTCTTGCCTTCTTTCTTCCATTATGTTTGTAATAATATTGTTTAATATTTTTGATAACTAAGCTTCGAAAATGAAACTCAAATGTGACAATAAATCATCTAGAAAATTTAGTCAAGATCACATGTGTGTAACTTACAGAAACATGACAAATATACTTCCCCCTTTTTCTCTATATTTCCATGGATGCTTTGAAGAAAATATTTACTTTTGAAATGGTTTTCTTCATTATTTCTGCTTTCCTCATCATGTAATGTTATCTTTGGTGATATAATTTATACTAAGAAAAATCTTAAATATTACCCCCTCATTAAATTTGATTGTAGCAATGGTGTGCTGAGATTTTATATTTTCAGTATTATTCAGAAGTAAGTAGCTACAATGAGAACGAGAGACATTTTATTATTATTAACATTTTATTTTGAAGATATGTGGAAGAGGACTGACTATCCTTCACCAATTTGGAAGTTTTCAAACTGCTTATATATATGTGGCAGAGTGGAGCAGAAATTCCACAACTATGTGTTGTTTCCATTTATCTTTCTTACACGGACTCCAGAGTCCTTACTAGGATGTGTCCTTAAGCTTCTGTGTTCTTCCCTGCTTATCCCATATGCCAGAAACAGAATTTGTAAGTCAAAGATAATATCTGCATCTTTCTCCACACCCATATGTATCTGCGTATTTATATCTATGTCATGTATCTCTCTATCTCTATGCCTATAATATATATACATATACATAATATATATACATATATATTACATATACATAATATATATATATACATATATATATATACACCATCTATCTGCAGAGTGAAAACATCATCCAATTTTGTAGTTATGATAGAAATTAATGGGGTAAGATATAGTATCCTTATACAGTTTTGGAGAAAGCTGAAATAGTAACATTTAGAATAAGAACGCTACGGATGATATTAAACCTAGTATCAACAGAAAGCCTATTTTTAACACAAGGATGAAGAGAAAATAGCAACAGGAATGAAATCTGCTTTTTAAGGTATGCTATTAACCAGGTTGTGTGTTAAGGTTTTTTTTATGTATTATTCTTGCTTTTCTTTATTAAAAGTTGTAGGCAAATGAATGGAGATAGAAAACATCATATTGAGTGAGGTAACACAGACCCAGAAAGACAATTATCACATGTTCTCACTCGTAAGTGGTTTTTAAACATAAAGCAAAGAAAACAGCCTACAAATTCACAATCCCAGAGAACCTAGACAACAAGGACCCTAAGACAGAGATACATAGATGTAATCTACATGGGAAGTAGTAAAAGACAAGATCTCTTGAGTAAACTATGAGCATGAGGACCATAGGAGAGGCTTGAAGGGGAGGGGAGCAAAGAAAAATGTATAGCTCAATAAAATGAATAAAAATAGAAAAAACTAATGGATTGGAATTTTTTTTAAAGAGATCATCTACAGCTAAGTGATTTGCTTAATGTCACAGAGTGGGCAAATGCATGGTATAACTTGTATATCCATATGTTCTCACCCCCAGACACTACGTTTCTCCATTCCTTAATCAACATTTTACCTGCTGTTGGTAACCATATGTCAGCATTGCAAGATGCATTAACTCCCTTTCCAAAACCATGTGGTTATGGTGTCCCCTATCTTGTAACGTATTTCCGTTATTAAATAAGAAGAAATGTATAAATTAAATACAGAAGGAAAAGAAAATATTACAGGCCATGAACAAATTTCCCAAATTTACCGCTGGTACACCCTTCATTCCGCGTCTGCAGTGTAACATCCTCGGGAAGTCAAACAGAAGATATTCTTCTTGTCGCTTCCAAATTTAAAGGATAGTATTGTCATTAAATTAAAAGGCTTGTAGTCTCTTCGTTTCAATGCTATCTTTTCCATTACTTGATTACATGTAAGTTATCTTAATGTTTTTCATCTAAGAAATGAATTGCTGTTACTGCTGCTGGCGGGAAATAACAAGTTCGAGAATTATGCAGAAACAATGTAATAGCTCCATAGAGCATGAAGAAAACAAACAAACCAGGACAGGACGATTAATTTTCCGTTTCAGAGAGTGAATAGTGTTCTATAAATAAGAACTCCTTCCTATTAGCATGCTGTAAGTGAAATGATTCACTTGGTAGGTTTTTCTACTCAATGTGCTTTCGGCATTAGAACTAGTAAAAGGTAATAACACTGCTCAGTTCATTTTCATAAAACCAATTTAGTATCATGGCTTATTGATACAAACCAAGCAATAAATGGAGAGAAAATGCCATGAAGTTTTAATTCAGTATAACATAAAATTACTAACCTCTGACAGGGAACAAGCTAGTAAAATGCATGAAAGTAATCATGTTTGAACAACAAAACAAAAAAATGAGTGGGGAAACTTTTCTGTTTCTTACCAGCTAGTATCAACAGCTCCTGAATTATAATAATATTAATGAATATAACTACATTGTATATATGTGCATTCATACACAGGGAGGATTTATTATTATAGCAATTTTAGATTCATTAAAACTGGCATGAAAGTTACAATGGTTACTCATACAGTCCCTGCCACCACACTGGGCTTGCTATTATATCATTGCACAGTGTTATTAACATCCCTTATAAGTTTGGAACAATTATAATTGATAAAATACATTACTCTTAAAGTCCATAGTTTATCTTTTAGTCTGTATTCCTATAGTTTGTCTTATAGTTCATTATTGGTATTGTATATTGTATGTACAAACATGATATAGTCACTCATAATACTGTAGACAATAAGTTTACAGCCTTCAAATTCATCTGTGTTGCCTATTCATTCTGTTTATTTTCCTGGTTCTTAGAAACTATTATTTTTCTTTAAAGCCTCCATAGTTTTTTTCTTTCTAGACTAAAAACAATTTGTGTAGTAATAGGAGTGGCGGGGCTGCGTCCCCAGCACCCCGGCTGCCTGTCTAGTTTATGCCCCGAAATAATTACACAGACACTGTATTCATTTAAGCACTGCTTGGCCCATTTCTATCTAGTCTCTTCTAGGCTAACTCTCGCACCTGGACTAGCCCATTTCTTATAATCTGTTGTAGCACAGCTGGGTGCCCTTACCAGGAAGATTCTAGCCTACGTCCATCCTGGGTCAGAGCTTCATCGCATGTGCCTCAGAGAGCAGAGCTCTCGCCTCTGCCCGCAAGAGTGGAGCATCGTGTGTCTCTGAGGCGTCTGCCCCCCGAGAGGAGAGCTGTCGAGTCTGACCTCACTTCCTCTTCCTCCCAGCATTCTGTTCTGTTTACTCCTCCCACCTGTGTTTTAACCTATCAAGGCAAGCAGCTTCTTTATTTAATTAACCAATGACCTTCCTCCATCAAATTTGTAATCATACAGTGTATGTCTTTTCATGATGGCTCCTTCATGATAATATGCACTAACATTTCATTGGATTATAAGCTATTTTTCCAATGTGGAGTAGCAGCCACAGTTTATCAGTTCATCCACTAAAGCATGTTGCTGCCTTCACGTTTTGTTAATTATGAATGATAATAGCATAAGCATTTATATGAAAGTTTTTGTGTAGACATAGGATTTCAAACCCCATTGGATAAAATCTTGCAGTGTTATTTTTGTATTATTTGTCAGAATATATGTAGTGTGGTAAGAAACTGCCAACTTGTCTTGCAAAGTGGCTTATTTTACATCCTCATAAGCAGAGCACAGGAATCCTCTTGATCATATTTCTGTGAACATTTACTTCCTTTGAGACTGCTAAAATGATACCCCTTTGACCTTTAATTCTGTTAATTTTTGTTCTTTATCTCTTTATTTTTCTCAGATTGTCCAAGCGTTTATCTATCTCATTTGGTTGGTTGACTTGATGTGTTGTTCTTTCATTCTCTATTTCATTAGCTTCCCCCAACCTTAATTAGTTCTAGCTGTACACTAGATTTAGGATTGGCTGCTTAATGTTATGAAGAGCCTTGGAGTGCACCATTCGATGATTTATTTGATGTATCTTAGCTCTTTTAGTTTTTCTTTTTTTTTTAAATTTATTTATTTATTAAGGATTTCTGCCTCCTCCCCACCACTGCCTCCCATTTCCCTCCCCCTCCCCCGATCAAGTCCCTCTCCCTCATCAGCTTGAAGAGCAATCAGGGTTCCCTGACCTGTGGGAAGTCCAAGGACCGCCCACCTCCATCCAGGTTTAGTAAGTTGAGCATCCAAACTGCCTAGGCTCCCCCAAAGCCAGTATGTGCAGTAGTTTTTCTTTTATAAAAAATAGATTCTCTTCTCATACAGTATGTCCTGATTATACTTTTCCTGCCTTCTAATCCTCCAAGTTCCTTCCCACTTCCCTTTCCTGCCAGATCCATTCCTTTTTTTGTCTCTCATTACAAATAAATAGAATTCTAAGAGGTAACAGCAAAACATAATAAAATAAAATATAAGATCGGAAAAACCGTCATATTAAAGTTGGACATGGCAACCCAGCAGGAGAAAGAGTCCCAAGAGCAGGTGAAGAGTCAGGAGTCCCATAAAAATACAAAGGTAATGGCAATCACATTTCCCCAGAGGGACTTGTGTAGACCCTTGTGGGCCCTGTGCTTGGTTCTTCAGTCTCTTAAGAGCTCGTCTGTGCCTGAATTAGTTGATTCAGAGAGTTTTGTTCTCCTGATATCCTCCATTATCCCTGGCTCTTACACTATTTCTTTTTCCTCTTCTTCATGATTCTCTGAGCTCCGAGAGCAGAATTTTATATATTTTAAAATTACATTAATCATTGTTTTTATTCAAAGTTTTTCTTAACATCTGAAGTAAATACTCAAATAGCTCCTGTTTTTAGTGCAATTAATTCTAATTATAGTTTTGCTCTTATTTTTCTTCCACTTTTCTTATTATTGAAGGATAAAATAACTAGTTCTAGTTGTCCATTGAATAAAGTTATATGGCTTTGGGAAAAAAAATTTAAGATTTCATTCATAGTCAAAGTATATTTAGAAAACTTTTACATGGGTATTTGAAAATATATGTGCTAACTTAGCTTTCAGACAGAAAAAGCACTGGCATATTATTACCCACGGCCTCAGAGTACTCTGTTTTCCATATGTAAAATAGAAGAAACCTTTGAACAATTAAAATATCCAAAAATGAAGCATTGATAATTAAAAACAAATAGTATATTGCGCAGTGACCTACAAAGAGACACTCAGTCTGTTTCATATATTGGTTATTTAATTATAATGCTATGCAGTAATAGAGTTCATTGTGATCTTTTAATACCTGCATTAATTATACTTCACCACATCTCTTCACCCCTGACCTTCCAACTCCAGCACCCTTATCAGTTCCATCCATAAGTTGATGGACACCTGGTTGGTTTCATATTTTGGCTTTTGTGAAAAGTGTCACAATAAACTTGGCTGTGCAGCTCTTTTTTATATATCTTTATTTTAATTTATTTTTTTGGATCTCTGCCCAGGAGTGGAATACCTTGATTACATGATAGCTATAGTTTTTGCTTTTTGAGGAATTTTGACAATAATTTCAATACTGGGTAGATGAAATTACATTCCCACCTGTGATGAATAAAGATATTTGGCAACATATTTTTCTAAAGGGTATTCTAACTTATATGAGATGGGGTGTCGATTTAGTTTTTTTTTTTTTAACATTTCCCTGATTGCTAAAGATGTTGAGAATTTCATGTGTGTGTGTGTGTTTTTTTTTATGTTTTCTCTAAGATGAGCATATTCATAGCTGGCAAATGTCACAACAGATAAAGGTACTTCCTGCCTTACCTGACCACTTGAGTTTGATCTGTTTGATGCACAAGGTACAACAAGACTCCTACATGTTGTCTGACTTCCCAGGTGTGCTGTGGAGAGTGCAGATATATAAACACACACACACACACAGATTCACACACACACACACACACAGATTCACACACACACACACACACACATGAAGTAATGAAAAATTTAAGAAAAAAACATTTAATTAGATTATGTGTTTCCTTTAAATTTTCCTGTGATAGTTTTTAAAATACCAGGTTTGACATTAATGTACTTGATGAACTTTGAGAAGTGTTTGGCACAAACTGAGAGATACCGTTTGTGTGTGTGTGTGTGTGTGTGTGTGTGTGTGTGTGTGTTTGTGTGTGTGTGTATCCCTCTCTCTCAAATTCATGCATTTAATACATGGGTTATTCAGGGTAAGTGGACATTTTCTCAACATTTGTCCTACTAGTCCATGAGCATAAATGGGGGGGATCTTTTTCATTTTGTGGTATTGTTTTCAGTTTTCTCCTTCAGTGTCTTTCTTGTGTTTCCATTGCACAAATCTTTCATTCCATTGGTTAAATTTACTCCAGGATATCTTAATGCTTTTGAAGCTATTGTGAATGTACTGATTCCTTGACTTTTTTCTGTTTGTTTGTTGATTGTACATAAGGCTACAGATATATGAGGGCTACTGAGTATTAATTTTGTATCCTGTTATTTTGCAGATTGTAGTCATCATCTGCAGAAGTTTTTGGTAGAGTCTTTGGGTCTTTCATATAGAGACTTATATATCTGTAAATAATGGTACCTTAACTTCTTCCTTTTTTGGTTGTCCAGTTTATCTCTTTCCCTTGGAATACAGGAGAGAAACCTCAGCATAATAAAGGCAACATGCAACAAGCCAAAGCCTGCAAACATGCTAGAGAGAAAACTCAAAACAGTTCCAGTTCCAGTAACATGAGGAAGCAGACCACCAGGACTGTTCTCATCACTTCCGGTCATCACAGTGCTTGGAGTCTTAACTAGAGGAGTCAGAAGCTACGGGATTAAGAATGTTGATTTTATTATCATCCCACTTTACCAGATTTATTTATGAATTCTATTCATCTTTTGGCTGAATCTGTAGATTATTTGCTTATCAAATCATCTTATAGTCAAACAAGGACAATTTGCATACTTCCTTTCATATTCACGTCTTTGATTTCTTTCTCATTCTTACTTTGACTATAACTATTAAAGCTGTATTTAATAAGAATAGTGCCAATACACAACTTTCTATTCCTGTTGGTTTTAGTGGAAATGCTTCCAGTCTTTTTGCATTCAGTATTGTGTTCAGTGTGGCTTTATTAGAGCCAGCCTTCATGATGTTGCGGTGTGATTATTCTATATTTGTTTTGCTCAAAACATTTATCACAAAAGAATATTGACTTTTTTGAAGATTCTTTTTGCTGTGTCCATTGAGAAGATAACATTGTTTGTATCTTTCCTGTATTATGGACTTTAGTTTGCTGATTGTGAAGGTGTTTTTGTCATGTTTTCCTAATAGGATAACATTAGCATCATAGATAAATTTTGTTAAATTCCTATCTTTTAATATTGCTAAATAGCTTGAGAATTATGGGTGTTAATTCTTCATTAAAAATCTGATAAAAGTACCAGTGATGCCCTCTAACCAAGAATATTCCTTGTTAGAAAACTCTGTGTCACTGATTTAATTTCTTTGTTTATTATTATTCTGTTAGCTTTTTTTTTAGTTTTGAGGTTATAATGTAGTTAAATATTTCTCTCTTTACTTTTTTCTCTCCAAATTCTCCCACATACTTCTCCTTGCTTTCTTGGTCCAAACTTGATGGGATATATTTCCTTAAATAGCACCAATAGTTTCAGAGTTTTCTAATTTATAGCATATTGTAGAAGTGTCATTAGGTTTTTCAATGGAAATATTTCAACTCTTTGATGGTGACAAGCAGTTCACATAATTTTTTAGTGCTGCTAAAAGTTTTATTTTTTTGTGTTTTCATTTTGTTTCAAATAATATTTCAGTTTCTTTTTTATTTCAACAACCTAGTATTTGTTCAAATTTTTGCTCTTTGGTTTCTACATGTTAGTATAGTTCAAAAAGTTCAACTGCAGCTGACATCAGGTTTCATTTTACTATGATCTATTAAGAGGCAAGAATTTATTTCAATAATTTAGGATTTTTTATCTTTTTTATTTTTTAAATTTATTTATTTATTAAATATTTCTGCCTCCTCCCCGCCACCGCCTCCCATTTCCCTCCCCCTCCCCCGATCAAGTCCCCCTCCCTCATCAGCTCGAAGAGCAATCAGGGTTCCCTGCCCTGTGGGAAGTCCAAGGACCACCCACCTCCATCGAGGTCTAGTAAGTTGAGCATCCAAACTGCCTAGGCTCCCCCAAAGCCAGTACGTGCACTAGGATCAAAAACCCCATTGCCATTGTTCTTGAGTTCTCAGTAGTCCTCATTGTCCGCTATGTTCAGCAAGTCTGGTTTTATTCCATGCTTTTTCAGACCCAGGCCAGCTGGCCTTGATGAGTTCCCGATAGAACATCCCCATTGTCTCGGTGTGTGGGTGCACCCCTCGCGGTCCTGAGTTCCTTGCAAAGCACATATATTCTCATACTTAAAATAATTTTTCCTCCATTCCTCTTTTTTTAAAAATATTTATTTATTTATTATGTATACAATATTCTTTCTGCGTGTATGCCTGAAGGCCAGAAGAGGGCACCAGACCTCATTACAGATGGTTGTGAGCCACCATGTGGTTGCTGGGAATTGAACTCAGGACCTTTGGAAGAGCAGGCAATGCTCTTAACCACTGAGCCATCTCTCCAGTCCCCCTCCATTCCTCTTTTGAGACAGAATCTCATTATGGATCCCTAGCTGTCCAGGAACTCACTAAATAGACTCAAACTCACAGAATTTCATTTGCTTCCCAAAAGATGGTATTAAAGGCATGCACTACCCACTAAAGTTTTGAAATATTTAAAATATGCTTTTTGTGTAATATGTGGTCTGTTATAAAGTCCTATGTGCCTTTATAAAAGGAAAAATCATTTGTATCCTAGGATAGGAATGTATATTCTACAACTATTGAATCAAAGACTCAGTAATTGTTTAAGTTAATTGAGCATTAACATGGTTAATTCTGCCCCATATTGGGTGTCAATATGTAGTCCAAGTTCTAATAAATCTTAATAACACAGCCTGGAGTCAAATATTGGGAGGAAATGGTGAGAGATGAGAGAAGCAAAGGAACAAAATCACAGACACCTTACTTCTCAATTTCCTAGCTGAAAAGAAAGTGAGTTCCTGTCTCCTCCTGCCTTATCACTTCCTCTCTCTGCCCAAATACATTACTTCCTGTGTGTCTTTACAGACCTCCAAACCTGTATAATTTACTAGTGGCTAGCTCTGCCCTCTGATCTTCAGGCAAGCTTTATTTGTACAAACAAGATATGAACACACTCTGATTTTGCTCTGTAGTTGTTTTTCTGTTCTGGGTAATATATTCATGGTAAGAGTAAGGTACAGAAATTGCACATTAGTAGTATACTGGTGTGTAATTTCTACCTTAGGTCTAATGAACTGGGTGTTTAATATTAGAATCACCCATATTCGTAATAATCATTTTTACCTTGCTTATTAATTTCTTTATTATTACACAGTAGCATTATTGTCAATTTTCAGTTTTGCTTCAAAGTTTAGTGTTTTCTTATGTACATTTAGCTAGCCTGTAGATAAATAGAATATAAACTTTTTTATTCCATATTTCATTTCTATCTCTGTGTATCTTAATGCTAAAGTGAATTTCTTATAGATAGAATATCAGGTGTTTTGCTTATCCACTTAGCCAATCTTTGTATTTTAATTGGACAATTTGGTCTATCTATATTCAGTGTCATTATTGAAGGGCATAGAATTTTGATTTATTTTTGTTATTCTTGTGATTGTTTTGAATGTTATTATTTTCTTTAATTTGTGTTCATGTTTACAGTTTCACTGAATTGTCAAATCTGATTCTATTGAAATATCTTTTTGCATGTACTGTTTTAGAATTTTAATTTTTACATTATATCAAAATGACTATTTTCTTTCAGTTATGGTTGTAGACTTTCTTAATTATCTTTTGTATGAGTCTTTTTGTGATCATGAGTCATCCCAAACTTTGGCTGTCTCTGAGAGATATTATTCTTTATCTCTGGAGAATAACTTGGCTAGGTATAGCAATAATGATTATTTTACTTCAGAGTATGAATACATTAAATATTGTAATGTAAAGTTCTGGCTAAGAAATCTGTTGTTAATCTAATGTTTTCCTGGAGGTGTCTTTCCTACACCACTATTCCTGAATAACTACTCAGAGTCTTAATATTAATTATAAATCTTTGACTGATAGTTCAAGCTTATTACTAGATATTTCTTACATTTAAATTAATCCATTTCTATTGACTTAAGTATTGTCATGAGGCCATGGTGTTACTGGTTTTCTGGTATGTTATTCTTTGGGTGGCTGGATGATGTTTCTCAGACTCCACCCTTCTTCTCCATCTCTGCTTAGATTTCCTGCCTTGCTCTATTCTGCCTTGCCATAGCCAAAGCAGCATTATTTATTAACAAAGAAGAGCAAAACATACTCACAGTGTACAGAAAAATATCCCACAGTCTGTTCAAACTTCAAATTGATTTTCGATTTATCTTATGGAATGCCATGGATAATCTCCTCTGTTAGTTTAACTTGATTCAGAATTATCTGGAAAATTCAGACATACCTTTAAGTGTATTTAATAAGCACATTTCTGAAAGTGTTTAGTAATGGGTGAATGTGAGTGGCATCACTTCTTTAGCTAAAGATGCCAAACTGAGTGAAATGGAAAGGAATGCCCACTGCTCTGTTTCCTACCCAACTTGGTATGGATTGCTTTGATCAGCCATGCCCTCCCTGCTACCATAGGCTGAATTTTTTGAAATCATATGCCCAAAGAAATCCTTCCTCCCTTTCCTTGTTTCCATCAGCTATTTAATTACAATGATGAAAGTTTGATTAGTATGCTGAACATTTTATTTCCCAGATTTTTGTTTTTGTTTTCCAAAATAAACTGAGTATTTAATGAATTTTTATTTGTATCCTACTGTGCTTCTAATTTCATTTAATCATTTATTTATGTTCGTTTTGATCTCATTGAGATCAGTAGTGGTGAGTGGTGAGATTATTAAAATAATTCTTTGGAATTCATTAGCAGGTGTCCCGTTCATTCTGAGTTCTTTTTCACTGGCTGCTGGAGAGTTGTTATCTTTGATGGTATCATTGCCTTCTTTGCTTTTATATTCTCCCAGTGAAAGATGCACACATTGGGCACCTCTGCCACTTTTATAAGATTGTCTTCATAGTAAATAGCCTTCTCCCAAAGATAGCTGTTGCTTTTATTTTCTACTGGAATGTTGAACTTATCTGCAGTGTCGCAGTGAAATGTATCCTCTTTGTCTATGATTAGTGATGTTAAGCATGGTACATATCATGTCAGAATTGGTGAGATCCACAATCTTTGCAGTTTTAGCAAGAGTTAAGAAACAAGCAGTTCAAACGCTTGCATTATAAACAGAAGAGAGAATGTGGTGCAGTAGTGTGGCTAATTTTGCAGCAGAAGTGAGAGCCCCAATCAGCTGATTGTGGTTCCCTTGGGCATTGGTAATGCTGGTCTAATATTTGAAGTACTGGCTGCTTCAGTAGTGGTGAGTGGACAGACTGGAGTAGTTTTCTTCAAAGGGCTGTGCTGTTGGTTTAGATGTTACACAAATAGAGGCAGAAATGGAAGCAGTGCATCATGGAAATCAGACACAATTCTTCTAGAATACATGACCAGATGAGGTGTGGATGTGTCCAGTGATGGAACTGCATAGGGTCGGTGAGGTCACAAGTCATAATGTCCCTTTATGTTCCCAGTGTGGGTATATTTATTTAGGAGTGGAGTCTTCAGCCCTTGGAGGCCAAATGTGCCTGTCGGTGTTGGGAAAACTAGTAATTTCTTCCCCACAAAGACTTTCTGTTAAAATGCAAATGGAGCAAGAGAACATATATTGTCAGCACTAGGTGTGGAAGGCAACCTTGTCAGAGTGGAGCCAAGGGGCACCACAAAGTCACACCATAAAACAGAACTCATGTGAGGGAGTTACTAGGGGGAGATGCATGAGTGGCTTCTGAGGAAGAGCAGAAGGAAAGAGAGAGGGGCAGGAAGGGTTTGCCTTTTAGAAGGAGATATGGCACATGCACACAGGGAGAGTGATCTACTTGGTGGGTGCCTTACATACAGTGTCATGTCTTGGCTGCTGCTGCTGCTGTGTCCTGCTAGGTACAGCGGAAGTTCCTGACAATGGGCATAGTTTTTTTTTTTTTTTTTTGCACAGATTTAAAGTACACACAAAAAGTAAGGCAATTGTTGGAACCATGACATTAAACAGTGCTGCCTCAAAGTGCTCCTGTAAGCAGGCCAGAATTGGACCATGGAGTTCTTTTCCTGGACTGCAACAGATTGTGTTGTGCTTAAGGGAGGGATACTGTGACCTGCATGGTGAGTGCTTCCGGTTCTGGTGTCAGCAGAAATCCACAGATAATTATGCTAATCTCAGAGGACTGGCACCCTGACTTTCAGATTCTTTCCAATAATGTCACCCACACTGCCCATGAGATGACGACTCCCCTATAACGCATGGTACTCAGTGGGTTTGAGTTACAGAGTAGCTCTATTTTACCAAATTTGTTAACAAGGTAGCTTCCCATTGAGTCGGTGCAATAAAGGCTCCTAGCAAACTCTAAATTCAGATCTTAGAGAATGCAATGCCAAGCAAAATTGCTTGGATATAATATGCAGCATCCTTTCCAGTGTAACCATGCTCTAGATTTTAAGTTAATCATAATGGTAGGCTGAAAGCCTTTAGGGTTTTGAAATTTTCTACTAGGTAGCACTTGCAGTTTCTACAGTGGTAGAATATATCGCCGTTCTCTCTTTCATGTTTAACCCCATAGAAGGGAGACTCCTTGCCCTAGCTTCCCAGCTGGGAAAAGCAATAGAATGTAATATTTTCTATGTTGTTGCCCCATTTTTCTTGTGTTGGTTTCCAGTGTTTTATTGTTATCATCCTCAAAAAGTAGCCGTGCACTGGGAATTGATCTACCTCAAGACTCAGCTATACTACTCCTGGGCATATACCCAAGGGATGTTTCATCTTATCAAAAGGCATTTGCTCAACTAGTTTATAGCAACTTTACTCATAATAGCCAGAAACAGAAAATAACCTAGATATCATAACTAGATGAATGGATCAAGAAGATGTGGTACATTTATTTACCCAATGGATTATTGTACAAAAACAATGACCTCATGAAATGTATGGAACTGGGAAAAATCATGCTGAGTGAGATAACCCAAACCCAGAAAGAGAAAGATGTTATGCACTCACTTATATGTTAGCTTTCAAGTAAAGGATAAGCATGCTACAATCCATGACCCAGAGTTGGAAAGAATTTCCCTGAGAAGGGAAAATAGAATAGATTTCTATTTTCTATACTCAGGGTGAACTGAGTGTATGTAGGTGAGGTTTGAGAACAAGATTGAGTGCATGGGGGAGAAAGTACTGGGAGAAATGAATGGCTGAAATTGGGGGCAATTTAGGGGTGATGTAGAAACTGAGTACAATGAAAACACCATGAAATCTATAAAAGTAACCCTAGTGAAGACTCCTAGTAATGATGGATACAGAGCCTGAACCTGCTATCTTCTATAGCCAGGCAAGGCCCCAAGTGGAGGGATTTGGTTACCAACCCAGCCAGAGAACCTTTGGCCTACAGATTGTCCTGCCTGGAAAGCGTTCTGGGACCAGAGCCTAGCAGAATTGTCATTGAAGAGACCAGAGAGATTTCATGCAGCAACTGATGGGAGCAGATGAAGAGTCCCACAGCCAAACTATAATGGAGGTTGGGAAGTCTTACAGAGGAGAAGAAGGAATGGAGGAAAAAGAGAGGTCAGGGACACCACAAGAACACATCCCACAGAACGTGGTTGGGATGTAATATATGAGAGAAGAATAAAAATTTAAAAATAGTAAAAAGTGCTGGGCAATGTATATTAACCTCAGCGGGATGACCTTTGCACCGTCCATGTGATAGAGTGGTCCTGTATGTTCCATCAGACACAACAACGCCCATGGGGCATGGATGAGGAGGCAGGACAGACAAGAAGGAAGGTTCCCAATGAGATGAAATACTCCTAACCTGAGAGACTGGGAGGGCAGCTTCTTCTCCTCATACAATGATAGTTTGAATTATATATGTCCCCTATAGACTAAGGTATTAACACTTGCTTCCGAGTTGGTGGCACTGGGTAAGAGAGGTTACAGGGCCCTTAGGAGGCAGGGTCTTGCTGGGGGAAGTATGTTATTTGGGTGAGCTTTGAGGTTTTTTGTCTTGGTCTTATTTTCTGATTTCTCTTTCTGTTTCCTGTGAAATGTGATTCCTCTGCTTTCTGGATGCCAGGCTGGCCTGGTACTGCTGGTGCCATGCTTCCCTGACATGGAGGACTCTATCTCTTTGTAACCATAAGCCAAAACAAACTCTTTAATCCAGGAAGCCGGACAGGATTGCCATTACAAGATGGCGCCAACATCCTGTCTTATTGGAGACAAACAACTCCATATTTGGCTATGCCTTTGGGAGCTGCGTGTCCTCCACTTCCCGCATGCGCGGTGGTTTAGAGTCCTTGGACCTGTCTTGACATAGTCTGGTGTCAGCTGATGGTGGCAAGCAATCACAGGGCGACCCGTGTGCCTACTCCCTATATAAGCAGCTGCTTTAGTGCTCTCGGGGCCCCTTGCTTCCTGCTCTCCCTCAACCAAGGGCACTCCATTAAAGTGTGATCTGAGAAGAATCCTCGTGTGGTGGTTGTTCTTTCTCGCTGGTCGAGAAGTTCGCTGCAGCTGGTGCCGAAACCCGGGAACTTCGGTCACCAGATGAGGGGCTGAAGAGGATTCAGAACTCAACACGCGGAGTGGTGACATCGGAGATAGATTGCTGTGAATAAAGTCCTGGAATAAACTGCAGTGAGAAGAGCTCCGGTGGTCACGTCATCCTTGCGGGATGAGGGTGACCATGACAGTTGATGGCGTATGGGGAACCTCCGAACCTCTCTCCGTGGAGCCCAGAACTTGCTGCAGTCAGGGGGTGCACCAAATAATCCTCAAGGTAAAGATTGGGGATCCGTGACAAAAAGCAGGTTTTCTGCTCTGCTCTCGCCGGTAGAAGAAGGGAGAGTGGGGGTGATAGGGCTGCGACCAAAGCAGACGGTTTAAAGTATAGCCACGACCAAAGTAAAAGGTTTAAAATGAAACTAAAAGAAAGAATGGGAGTTTAAAATGGGCACTTCAACATCACACCTGATTTTTCTGGCTCTTAATGAGCTGTTACGCAGTGCTTTGGAGAGGTTTTTGGCTGAAGGTGACACAATTGCTCTTTGGTTTGCTGTCTCTGGCAATCTTAATGTGTCATCCTGGGATAGGCTTGGTAGAGATCTGGATTTTGCCGCTGAACAAGGTGTGCTAAGGAAGGGAATTATATTCATATGGTTTAAGTTACCAAGTCCTCCTGCGGCTCCAAGACCAAGGAGCTCTAGGCGGCTCCAAGGCCAAGCAGCACTGAGGGTCTGCGAAGCTGCAAACGGGACCTGCCTTGAGGACCGACAAGGCTAGAACGCTAGGCTACTCCCAGTGTGGTAAGGCTCACCAGCTTGAACCTCTGTCTTAGCCCGGGGCAACCAGCCTGGACCGGGTTGGGCCCAGCCCCTCTGCTTAGCCACGCCTCCAAGCAAGGCTGAGCACTTGTTCTTATGGTTAAACAACTTTGTATTTAGGCCCAAAAGGGGTATTGCTAAGTTTTGAGGTAGATATTTGCCTAATTTTAAAAAAATAGACATAATGGGGTCCCTCAGTGCTGGGGAGACTCTCACTCAGGTCTCACTCAGGTATCAGGATGGCGCAGCACCCCCCCCCCCCCCACATGGCTTGCCAAAGGCAGTCCTTGCTGAGGTCCCGTGCAGGCGGCTTTGGCGGGGGAGGAGTTCAACCTCTAATGACTGGGAGAAAGAATTTTTGAGAAAAGAGGCCACAGCCCAGTGGTCTGGAAGGGTCCTAAATTCCAAAAATCCAGTGGTGGTCACAGGGGGACTCCCTGCCTCTCCCAAGGTCGTAATCAGCTAGTTCCTAAAACAATAGTACCTGCAGGGGGAAACTCCCTTTTTCTCAAGATTATTCTCAAGATATGGTCTGGCTTTCTCTTGGGCTAGTTCCTAAAACAGTGATAATCGCAATGGGAAGGCTCCCTGTTTCTCGGGATTGTTATCAGGATTGTAGTCTGGTTTTGTCTTCGGCTAGTTCCTGGTGCAGGGTTGCTGAACAGGCTAGTCCTAGATTTTTGATTCTTCTCTTCCTGCTAGGAGAGTCTGGTTTGTCCAGGTTTTTTCAATACTATGTGTGATCCAAAGGTGACTGTCAGTTCACACTTCCGGCAATGGAGTTTTTTCTTTACCCACATTTTCTTAAGCATAAATTGTTAGCAATAATTTTAATCTTGGTCATTTCTACAAGGATAAGGTAAAATCTCAAAATTTTGGTTTGCATTTCTCTGAGGACTAAAGGATGTTATATTTGAGATTTTTTAAATGTCTCAGTCATTTTTAAGTTTGTCTGTTGGGAGTTTTCAGTTTAGGTCTGTAACACATATTTTTATCGGATTAATTTTTTAATAACTAATTTCCTGAGTTCTTCATATGTTTTTGGAATGGGTTTATGATAAATAAAGATCTTTTCCCACTCTATAGTCTTGTTATACAAAAGTTTCTCAATTCAGGAGATATAATTTATGGTTTTTCCTAATGTTTGTGCCACTGAGGCTATGTTTAGGATGTGGCAAAATGTACTTCAAAACTTTTTTCTCTGTAAGGTTCAACATAATTTTTATATGCTGAGGCCTTTGGCTCATTTAAACTTAAGTTTTGTACATGGAGATGGATGTAGATCTATTTTTATTTTTCTACATGTTGGGGTCAATCCTGGAGGGCTGCAACCTAACGTGTTGTGGCAAATATATGTTACCCATGTGCCTGAATTTGACAAATTAAAATATTTGCATGTATCAATGGATACCTTTTCTGGCATTATTCATGCCATGCCCCTAGCGGGAGAAAAGGTGACTTATGTAAAAACATATTGTCTTGAGGCCTGGGCTGCCTGGGAAAAACCCCTAAGCCTTAAGACAGACAATGGCCCAGCATATACCTCCCATGGATTTCGTGCCTTTTGTGCACAGCTCCAGGTGACCCACATTACGGGCCTTCCATACAATCCACAAGGACAAGGTATTGTGGAGAGAGCTAATAGAAGTATTAAAGAAATTCTGCAAAAACAAAAAGGGGGAATAGCTGAATCTGCTTCCCCCAGGGAAAGAATCTCCCTTGTGCTCTTCACACTTAATTTTTAAAACCTGAATGAGTCAGGTACTGCAGCAGCTGAAAAGCATGCAGCAGGCCCTATGGAAAAAAAGGAATATGTGATGTGGAAAGATGTATTGGATAACAAATGGTATGGACCGGATCTTGTGGTGGCAAGATCCAGGGGAGCTGTATGTGTTTTTCCACAGGGCCAAGAGGCTCTGCTTTGGGTTCCGAGCCAGCTGACACTCATGCTCAAGGAAGTTCCTAAGGATGAGGCTGAGTCTCTGGAAGAAGATCCTGCTGACATCCCTGATGATGTGGATCCAGGGGAAGGTGGAGCACAGATGGGGAATCCTGTCAGCCTTCCCAAAGGCGATGCCGGTTTGGCATGATGCCACAGTTTTCCCCAGATTTTTATCACCAATAGAAACCTTGATTTACCATTTTTAATGTATGATTCTGAAGTAGCCCCTTTAGGAGAAACACGTAACATTACAGAGAAAGGGTCCCTGTGCTTTCTATAAGGAGTGAGTGGGTGTGGGCATGTTTTTGGCAAGCTGCCTGGGTGGCTGTGTGTTGTGCCTGTGGTTGGTCTGCCGCCTTCATGCCCAAACCAAGAGGGACAAAGTAATTATCTCCCAAACATTGGCTGCCTGGGAGTGTGGCTCCTCCCCCCAGATATGGCTATCGGCACTAAGAGACACTTAGGGCTTCCATCATGCACAGCCTATGCACCCCATGGGATCTGTTGATCCATTGCACTTGGGTAGGTGTGTGGATGTAAGTTCCTGTGACACAGCCTTTGCACCCCCGGGGGTTCCTTGAGTACCCATTGCACAGGGGAAGGTGTGTCTATGGAGAATATCTTCCATCCTTGATCGACCAACACATCATGAGGTGGGGGTCAGATTGGATGACCTTAGTCCTGTGCTCAGTGCTCACAAACAAAAAGGGGGAACTGCAGGGAGCGGACAGGATCACCATTACAAGATGGCGCCGACATCCTGTCTTGTTGGAGATAAACAACTCCATATTTGGCTATGCCTTTGGGAGCTGCGTGTCCCTCGCTTCCCGCATGCGCTGTGGTTTAGAGTCCTTGGACCTATCCTGACGTAGTCTGGTGTCTGCTGATGGTGGCAGCCAATCACAGGGCGACCCGTGTGCCTACTCCCTATATAAGCAGCTGCTTTAGTGCTCTCGGGGCCCCTTGCTTCCTGCTCTCCCTCAACCAAGGGCACTCCATTAAAGTGTGGTCTGAGAAGAATCCTCGTGTGGTGGTTGTTCCTTCTCGCTGGTCGAGAAGTTTGCCGCACTTTAATGTTCTGGAAAAAAGGAAAAAGAAAAAAAAGAGGGTAACTGGACATCATTTGTTGCTTTAGGAGGGAGCAGCTGGGCTATGGCTGTCTTCTTTAAGATCTCTCTCCCTCTCTCTCCCCATCTCTATTTATAATTGTAGATGGAGAAAGATATGCACAATTTATTAGAAGATGAAAGAGATAAAAATAGTACAGATAGTATGATTTCATTTCTAATGTAATTACCTTGTTTAGAGAAAGATCAAGGGCTATGTACCAATGTGTCAACAGTGGATACTTTGGATAGTGTAATTAAAAGTAATTTTTTTCATTTCTAATTTTTCAGTAGTTTTGAGCTACTTGTAAACAAGATGATGCATTATTAAAAAGGTGTTTAAAGAAAGACATTTGAAAGGCCTTATTTGAACTGGCCTAATTTTGCACTGCTTTCATTTAGATTAGTGTTATTTTCACCATTTCTATTTTCATAAAAACGACAGGATATCTTACAATTACTATATAATGTCCAAACAATACAGGGACCATCCAAGAGAAATAAAATGGCTTTGAATAAATGAGGATGATGATGGAGGTGGGGTGGAGTAGATTTGGTAGGATGTTAGTAAGTAGAACTGAGTCTAAGCCTTCCATGAGCAAATCTTTGGGTACCTTGCTTATATCTCAGTTCAGATACAGTTTTGGAAGGCTTAGAGGGGAAGATAGTTTCCTTTAAAAAAAACTTGTGTGAAAACTGTTCATTTGATGGAATACCATGATATTTTGATATGTTTACACATTGTGTATGTTTATATTAAAGATTTATACAAATTTATGTTTCACAAATGTATTTCATATTTCTTTGTGCTGAAAAAAATTCACAATCTTTCGTTGCAGCTTTTCTGAGTGTACAGCACATAACTGCTGTTTATACTAGCCCCAACAAGATGACTTTATACTAAAGGAAAATCAAGTTAGGAACCTAAATAATGGGAATGTTTTTAAGGATAAAACTTGCTAATAATTAAGTTAGTTCCTTTATGTAAAGCACATACCTCTCAAACGTCCATGTAAGCTATGCTTTTCCTCTCAATATAGAAAGTCAAGGCATAGCTCCAGATAATGTAAATAATACATATTGACCCTCATGAAACACAGTGGAGATGCTTTCAAACGTGTGTGGAATATCACATTGTGTCCTTAATGCTACCAGTCTGTTTCTGATTCTTTGGCCTTGACTTCTCAGAAAAGATAAAAGACATAAAGAACCATCTAAGTTGATACGTCTTAGTCTTGTGAAGGAAGCCTTGAATAAAATTTCAAGTCGAGATGAAGAGTATTTTCATCCAATTTGCTGGAAATTTGTTTTTTAATATGGACCTGTTGTTGTTGTTACTGCTGCTGCTGTTTGCTGTTTGCTCTTTTTGACTCTTGGGATCCCACCACTCTGCAACCAAATATTGTTACTTACGAGCACCTGGCCTTAGCTTGGCTTGTTTCTTGCCAGTTTTTCTTAACTTAAATTATCCCATCTACCTTTTGCTTCTGGGCTTTTATATTTCTCTATTTTTGTATATGTTTACTTCTTATCCTGTGTCTGGTTGGGTGGCTTGGTGATGGCACCGACCATCCTCTCTCCTCCTTTTCTTGCTCCTTCCTTTTTCCCATATTTTCCTATCTATACTCTGCCTGCCAGTCTTATATATCCTGTCTCTTGCCTCAGTATTGGCTGTTTAGCTCTTTATTAGACTATCAGTTGTTTTAGACAAATAATCAGCTTCACAGAGTTAAACAAATACTGCATAAAGAAAAGCATCACACCTTAAAATAATATTCCATAACATGTACCCATGTAAAGTTTCTATGTAGAGACTGTGTGGAAGACATAGAACTCGTCTTCTCTCACCCAGAGGAGTATACAAAAATAAGGGAGGGCCACCATAGGTGGTATAACAGCCTTGATATGACTCTATCTGTGATATAACTGTGCCTTTATCCTTCTTGAGATTTAGTGGGTTATTTATTTTTATAATTGTTACCCTTTTAACTGTAATCTGCTAAAAAATTTATTTTATAATTAGCACAAGGTGAGTCACTCTCCTCTGAGCTTGAGTTTGAGCTACCTGTATCTGAATATTATACATTTGGCAACTGAAAGCTTTGTGAGTTTACAAATATAATTCCAAGAGCAGAGTAGCATCAGTCAATGGGCTTTGAGTCATAAGCATTCCTGAGTAAGGTCTTTTGAAAGAAAATCTGTATCTCAGTAAATTAGCACTGTGAGCTCCTCAATATCCCTATAACATCAACCATGTGAGTCCGTTGCACATTTGATAACAATATATAGATGAGAAAACACTGCTAGCTTTGCTATTAAGGGACCATAAGCATAATTCAGCATTTCAGATCGTGTAATTTCAATATGATTTAAATATAGCAGCTGAAGTTTAAGGCATTAAATGCATTTCCCTGATATTTATAATTTCTCGGGAATATGTCAAACCTAGAATTTTAGTGTATGTAGTCCATGAATGTGTGTGCATGTGTGTGTGTGCACACACATTCATGGACTAAACACAGAGAGAGAACATGAATTATCAGTGAGGAACAGTGGCAGAACAAAGAGATAGAAATTGCAGTTCTCCGATTCTTTTTCTGTTTCCTCTTGACAGAGCTTAAATTTGTAGGTTACGCTGTGAGATACAGCTGGGGGCTTGTTTCTGCCCTCTAAGAAATTATAGTCTGTGACTTCCCCTTTCCAGTCAGTGTTTTCTAAACTCCACGAGGCTAGAACTATAGAGAATAATCAAGTCAGCAATGACTATTTCTTCAGTGCCTTCCGAGGTCCTGAGAGCTGAAACAGAGAAAATGAAGGGCTGTAGATGCTTCAGCTCTGGCTTTGTGAAACAGTTTCTCGATTGTGATTCCAAGGGGACACTTACATATCTTCCCCATGTATAGAAGAGAAAAGATTTAGCCAGACTATTAGCACATCTTTAATATCCAATGTATTATTTCAAAATTAGACATATTAAAAAATAATTTGCCTATTGTATAACTCACTCTTTTAAGTCCACTGGCTGAATTTGATAAACCTATAGTCATGTTGTCCCTACAGTCAAGATACAGAATATTCCCCCCCCCATTAGCATCTTGACCCACTTCCCTCCTCCTCACAGTCGGCACTGGACCTGGATCGAGTTCTCCTCCACCTCCTGCTTTTCCTCCCTTTGCTTTGTAGTGTCAGACACTGAACTCAGGGCCTCACATGTGCTGCATCTCCTAACCAAGCATACATGGTGTAGCACACATGGTGTAGCTTTGGGAGTCAGGCTTCATTCACATGCTATAATGTACTTGCCATTAATCCATGCTATGACATGAGTTGAAAGTTCAGTTGTGAGGTGGAGAGATGGCTCAGCAGAAGAAGGTGCTGACATTGCTGGTTTCTGGGAGAGCAATCAATGTGTGTAGCATGTGAGTATAGTCTGTGTGTGTTGCATGTACATGTCTGGGTAGTGTGTATATTGCATGTGTGTAATATGTGTATGTGTTTGTATTGGTGTATATATGCACAGTGTGTATAGTGTGTATGTATGTAGTGTGTGTGAAATATGTGTGTAGCATGTATCTAGTTTATATGTGTGTATAAAATGTGTATTTGTGTCAAGTGAGTGGGAAATGTGTAGGTATGTGTAGTGTAAGTGTAGCATGTACCTGTGTGTATACTGTATATGTGTGTTGGTATTAATGTAGGATATTATTATATATGTAGTATCTGTGTATATATGTAATATTGTGTAGTGCATGTATATGTGTGTAGTTTGTGTGTAGTGTGTATGTGTGTAGTGTATGAAGTAGTGTGTGTAGTGCATATGTATGTGCAGTGTGTGTGTGTATGTATATGTTTAGTGTGCACATGTGTGTAGTATGCATGTTCATGTTTGTGTGCCTACATGAATGTAGTGGGCATGTGTGTGTAGTGTTTGAGAATAGTGTAAGGTGTATGTATGTGTGTAGCATGTGTATGTAATGTGTGTGTTTATGTGTATGTATATTTTTGTGTAATGTGTACATGTATGTAGTGTGTGTGTAATATATAGTTTATATATGTGTGTTTGTGTAATGTGTAGATGTGTATGTAGTGTGTACATGTAGTGGTTATGTGTGTGTATTTTTGTGTAGTACATGAATGTAGTGTGCATGTGTATATAGAGTGTATGTGTAGTGTGTATATGGTGTGTAGTATGAGAGCGTAGTGTACATGTAATGTGTTTCAGTGTGTAAGGTATGTAGTGTGTATAATATATATATATATTATATAATGGGTTTGTGTATGTGTATGGTATTTGTGTAATGTGTGTCAAGTGTCTATGTAGTGTGGTAAGTATGTATGTAGTTTGTATGTGTGTGTAATATGTATGTGTATATGTATATATGTAGAATGTGTTGTGTATGTGTGGTAGGTATATGTGTGTGGCAAGCACACGTAGAATGCATGTGGTATGTGTGTAGTATATGAATGCAGTGTGTAAATGTGTTTGTAGTGTGTGTTGTGTTATATGTAGTGTGTATGTGTGCATACATATTTTGTGTGTTTAAAGCATGTATATGTAGTGTGTATATAGAGTGCATATGTGTAAAGTATGAGTATAGTGTATGAATATAATGTGTAGATCATATTGTATATGTAGTATGTATATGTTTTCATATATGTGTACTTTGTGTGTGTCATATGTACGTGTGTGTGTAGGTGTGTATATAGTATGTGTAGAGTATATGTGTGTATTTGTGTGTAGTATATATGTGTGTGAATGTGAAGATGTGTAGGTACTATGTAAATATAGTGTGCATGTTTATGTAGTGTGTGTGTAGTCTGTATGTGTTTGTAGTGTGTGTGGTGTGTATGTACGTGTACATAGTGTGTATTTGTGTGTATATGTATATATGTATGAAGTTTTTATTTTTCTTGCCAAATACTTACAAGTTAATTTTGGAATTTTATGTCAAATTATCTCAAAATTTATAAAAAAATAATTCTAAATTAATTCCAATTTGGAATGCATTATAGATTATGATAAATCCACATTCTTTTCATAAATTTTCATCACTATTTTTAATTTTTGTAAGTTTTGTTGTATAGTAAATAGTCATTGTAGTTTAATTTTCTTTTTTTTCTAATAATGTCATACTTGTTATGTAATTATATATTGTCTGTGTCTCATGTTTAGTGAAATTAGCATTCATAGATTTTTCCCACTGGTCTCTTTTTGATATAAACACACACACACACACACACACACACTCAGATGTAAGGCTTTATATATCTCATATATAAGAGATCTTTACTTCCAATCTATCTTTGCTGTCTACTTGGTGGTTTTCTTGTTTGTTTGTTTTTTGTTTTTCAAGACAGGATTTCTCTGAAGCTTTGGAGCCTGTCCTGGAACTAGCTCTTGTAGACCAGGCTGGCCTAGATCTCATAGAGATCTGCCTTCCTCTGCCTCCCGAGTGCTGAGATTAAAGGCGTGTGCCACCACTGCCTGGCGCCATCTACTTGTTTTTCACATATTTCTCTCAGGCATATTTTAATGTTAGTGTATCCCAGAGTTGTCTATCTTAAATAAACTGTTACTTTTGTGTCATTATTAAAAACATTGCTGTTCTCTAGATTAGAATTTCCCTATGTAATTATTATTGCTTTTAATTTGCAATGTATATTACATTTAAATTTGTTTCTCAAATATAGATTCTGCATCAAGATTCATTTATTTTTATCGTTTTAATAGTCTTCTCAACCTAGGTTGAATCTGAATTACTAGAACCTCTTGTTTCAGACTCATATGCTGGGTTACAAGTGTCTATAATCATATCTACATATTTTGTTTTCAATATGATTAGGTTGTAAACGGGACACTTTTACTGATGTTTTCTTGGTAGCTTCGTTATTAGTATACAGACATGACGATGATTTTACATGCTGATCTCATCTCCGGCTCTTCTGTCAAACATATTCATCAAATTGAAAAGCTTGCTGTGATATCTGCCTTTGAATCTGCAAATCTGTTCTTGTACATCTTCTCTTGGTTTCTCTTGGTGAGTCTGTCAAAAGGACTGCCATCCTTATTAATATTTTCAAAGGATTATGTCTTTGTCACATTATTTTAGATTTTTATTGCAATGATTTCATCTCTAATGTTTATTATATCTTACCTTTCAATGACTCTGGACTTGGTTTATTCATGCTTTAAGTAGACTTCAAAAGTTATCATTGGGCTATGTATTTCAGATCTCTTGAATTTTTTACCTGCCGAGTGTTGAATCCCAGGGTCTTGTAGCAAGCAGTGCAGCAGCGAGTGACCTCCCCAGTCTGTGATTTGTTTTGACTCGTGGCAATCATAACTGTAAATTCTCCTATAAGACTTGAACTTGGTGTATTGTATTAAGATATGCTGAGCTTTATTAATTTTCATGTTTTAAAATGTATGCCTTAATTTATAAGTGCTCCAATAATCAGTACAAAGTACACAGTTTATTTTCCATATTTTTATAATTTCAGAAAGTATTTATAATTTCAGAATGCAATTTATTTCTAGTTTTGTTCTTTGTGATCTGACATGATACCAATTGTTTCATTTCGAGGTACTCTCTAAAACTTGCTTTGTGACACATGCATATTCTGGTTTGGGGTAGTACATTCTGTTTATTATGTCTATTCAGCCTATGGTATAGTAAACTGAAGTTCTTTGTTGATTTTTATCTTGTGAGTATATGGCATATCTGTGACAAAAGAGAGTATGTAGGTCACCCCTGCTTTTGTAGTGTGACCTATTTATCTGTCTATTTCAGGCAGTGTTTGTTTTATGCAGTAGAGTAGTATTATCTTCTGTATGTGCTACTGACTCATCAGCACACACTGGCTTTTCTGCCTTTTCTGTATCAGATTTACTCACTGCTTATAAATATAGCTGCTCTTGCTTATTTCTGGATTCCAGTTGCTTAGATCATCATTTTTCAGATTTCCATGTTCAGACTTCATGTCTTAGCTACCCAGGTGTGTTTCTTACACTCAGTAATTAATTGCATCTCACTTTTAATCAAATTAGCCAGCCTGTATTTTTTACTTGGGGAATTAAGGTCATTTACATTCACAGTTATTATTGAAAATATAAACTAAAGTTCATCATTTTGCTTTTTGTAATGTTTAGTGCTTTCTTGGCTTTCATTTGCTTTTTTCTACACAGCCTCTATTTACTCCTTTACTCTTGGAGTTGTGTGATCTTCTGTTGCTGAGATAAAACATTGTGACCAAGAGGGAGGGTATGGTGAGAAATCAAGCTGAAACCATGGAAGAGCACTGCTTACTGGATTACTCTCTGACAGACATTCAGCTTCCAGCCTATGCCTAACTGCCTAGGGATGGTACCATCCACAGTAGGCTGGGTCCTTTTAATTAACCACCAATCAAGCCAGTCTCTTACAGACACATCCCAGTCCAACATGATCACACCTTTCTCCATTGTGTCTCCCTCTTCCCAGGTGAGAGGAAGTGTATCATCTTATTCTTTGTATTAGATTAGTTTAAGGAGGTTCAGCTGGGCAGTGGTGGTGCACGCCTTTAATCCCAGCACTTGGGAGGCAGAGGCAGGCAGAGCTCTGTGAGTTTGAGGCCAGCCTTGTCTACAAGAGCTAGTTCCAGGACAGGCTCCAAAACCACAGAGAAACCCTGTCTCAAAAAACAAAAACAAAAACAAAACAAAACTTAAAGAGTTTCTAAAATTTTAAGTTAGTTGTGTATTTTCGATGCTTTTCTTAGAACACATTATTTTCCTTTAATTCTGAAACCTAACTTTACTGGAAATAGCACTCTCAGTTGGCAGACATTTTCTTTCAGGACTTGGAATAACTTATCTTACACTTTCACTGCTTTTAGAGCTTTTGTTGAGAAATCTTGCTGTTCCTCTCATGGTCTTGCCTTAATATGTAAGTTGGCATTTCTGTTTTATAGCTCTCAATACTTTTGTTCTGTTATATATTCTTGGAATTTTAGATATAATAAGGCATGGGGAAGGTTTGAACTATACCTATCTTTGACTATAAGGAAGAAATATTTAGAATGTAGTTAGGGATTATATGTCTTTAGTAAGTAGCAGGTGTAGGTGTTCTACTAGCCCTAAATACTTTATCTGATTTCCAGGACCAGGTACTTCTCTCTTGATTGGACTCTGAATACAGTTGGAGAATTGTTTGTTGTATTTCTGCTCTATATCTGTTTTTTGTCTACTTTTCTGCTATATCCTTCTGTCTTTCTCTCTCTTTTGGCTATACTTCAGTGGTGGCACCAGGCCACCACAGTCTCAGGGCCAGCAAGTTCTTCTTAATCCTCCCTTGTGAAAGCACAAGTCTCCTCTAGGTTCCAGTAGTCAACCTAGGTTTGTGCTTTCATTCACCTACCTCTCTGAAAAGTTTTCTGAGATGCTTGTATTCTGAGTCTTGAAAGGGGGCTGTAATGTGCTACTAGCTTGTGATTTATGATACTAAGTCTTATTCTAGCTCCATCTTTTTGCTATGACTAAACAACCAGACCAAAAGCTACATGGGGGGAAGAAAGGATTTACTTGGCATATAATCCCATTTGATAAATTGTCATTTTGGAGTAGTCAAGAGTTAGTCATTTCACATCCATAGAAAGCTCAAAAAATAGACATATTCTTGTTTGCTTGCTCTTTTTTCTACTCATTTAGTTCAGGCTCCAGCTCAGGGAATGGTGCTTCCTACACTGGACTTGGTCTTCCTATATCAATTAACAATTAAAACAACCTTCCACAGACAGGCTATAAACCAACCTATTCTACATAATTCTTCAATTTAGATTCTCTTCCCAAGTGGTTCTACATTGTGTCAAGATGACAGTTCAAACTAATCAGCACAAGCTTTCTAATTTAAATATCCTCTCTAGGAGTCTACAGAAATGTGTCCATTTTTACGATCTAATGGAGAGGGTAGAAAAGTGTACGATAACTGAATAAGATGGTCCAACGTATCTTTTTTAGAAACCAATCTGTATGTTTGGGGATAACCTGTGTGGCCGCCCCACATATTGGGTCCAGGGTCAGATCCTTGTGTGTTTGCTCAGGGTTAGGAGGAAAGTGAGTGAGAGCATAACCGGCACTCAGCACTCCCACACTGGAAAGCAGCTGGATTGGGTCTGCTATCCATGCACACACAGCACAGGAAAGCATGGCAGATTCCCATTGCAGTACACAGAGACCCTTTCCAGGCTACGCAGCACACTGCATGGGAGATTTAGCTTTTACTCAGACAAAAAAGGGTTTATGTGCTGCACAGTGCTTTCCAGAGTTGAGGTGTGAATATGGTTCTCATCCAGCAGTCCCAGGATGATGGTAAATGTACATCTATGATGTTAAAAGGCCAAGAGAGATAGAGCCAGCATCCAGGGTTGCCCCGACCACACTGCTTACCATTTTAAAATGCTCCTTGTCAGAAAAGGATTTCAGATACACAATAAGACAGATTCAGACATAAAATACCTCTAAACGATAAACAGTGTATATAAAAAAGTATGTAGGCTTGGGAAAGACAAGGAAAGGGTATAGATTGTTATAAAAGAAGCAAATAGTCTTAAAAAATAAAACACAGTTTTTTTTTTGTTTTTTTT
>NC_022025.1:5434965-5438553 GCF_000317375.1 Microtus ochrogaster
ACCCTCTCACCCCTCCGAAGGTCTTCAGGGTTAGGACCAGACTCCCCGTTTGCCAGTGACCTTGCCAACAAGGGGCCTACCTCTTTGATCCAACCGCAGTGGGATGTCTGCTCTCCTTTTTGCGTGCCCTTCCCGCCTCGTGCCAGCTGTGCCGGTCCCCGCTGCTGCTTTGCCGGACCCCTCTGGTCTCCGCTGCTTGCCTCTGCCTCCACGCCGGTCTCCGCCGCTTGCTTCTGTCGCCGCTGGTCCCCCAGAGCCTATTTTTGATTGCAGCGCTGTGTTGCTCCACTGCCGCCGCGACTGCGTGCCGCCGCGACTGCGTGCCGCCGCGACTGCGTGCCGCCTAAAACACAGTTTTTAAAGAGACAGCAAAAGTCATATAAAAGAATACATAGAGTAAAGAGGTAAAAAATCCACATAAAGATGGAATATTCACAGAAGGTCTGGATTATGTACACTATTGTGTTTTCTTTGACTTTTTGACTGTAGAGAGAGATTTAATTCTAGGAGCTGCTAAGCTAAACTAACATATATATTTTAAAGCTATCTTTACTTCAAAATTTGAGTCTGAGGATATGTTAATTTGGAAAAAAGGTTTTGCTTTTCTTTCCACAGAAGATGAGAACCTATGGATTACTTCCAGGTTAATGTGGTTTGATGGAGCAAGACCCCTGTATGGTCTCCAAGAACCCGAAAAAAGTACATCACCCAACAAACAGCAGAAAACAGTTTGGAGAAAACTACACCCAAATTCACAAAATGTTTGTTTATAAGTGTTTATATTAATTTTAAAATAGTTGATTATAAGTGATTAATGGTCACAGTCAATTTCTAACAAGAAGTAAAGGGCATATGATATAAAATGAATACTTTGCATTGGGATGGATCTTGGTCTATTGATAGAAATTTAAGGTTTATTTTGTTACTATATATATATATATATATATATATATATTTCCATTCTTATTTAAGGTATTATGTTTGTGCAGTTCATTTAAAAATATTATATATAATTTAAAGTTACAGATTAATAATCATTTATAATAGTCAAACTCATAGTCATGTTAGGTTTTCTAGATATACAGAGATATATTTCAATTAGATATATATACTTCAAGACCTATAAAATATTACATTTAAAATACTTTAAGAACTTGGACTTTTCTAAACAGTGAGAGATGTCTGCTTCTGGAGGCACCAATTACTTCAGAGAGGTTGATGGGCATTATTATTATGGAATTTATTTTCAATGTGACAAGGCTAGCCATTTTGGAAATAAACTGCTCTTGCCTAGACTGTTTAATGGTATGCTGTATGAACTGAACGTGCAGGAAAAGTAAATGTTGAGCTTTCCAAAAGACAGGATGGTCTTTTAGGGCTCCTGCTTCACAGAAGAAACTGCCAGATATTCTGCAGTCCCCAGAAGAAAGCAACTTTTCTATTACAATGCAGAGCAGAGCTACAAATTTCCTGCTCCCTGGAAAAGTTTTCTGAATACTATAGGCTCGTAGGTTGAAGATGGAAGCCCCAACATTACAGAGGAAGTTTGGGTGACTATCCAGGCAGTGAGAAGTCTCTGTCAATCTAGAACTTTGGAAGTTGATTACAATGCACTTTCTGTTTACTTTGAAAACAGGTCTTTGAAAAGTTGAAGACAGTTATAGTTTTCCTTAGTTATGATAAAAGATAAATTAGATATAAAACTTTAGAGTCATAAATATAGGATAGATGATAGAGTATTTTCCTTAATTTGTCAAATATGTAAATTGCCCAATATTGTAACCATAATTCTTGCTTGATATCTGTTTTGTTATATGTATTTTCATTATGTTATTGTTTAATGAAAAGGTTGTTCTACCCAAAGACTTAGCAGAGCAGTTGGGAAAGCAGAGCAGAGATAGAAAAAGAGAGTAGGAGAGTCAAGAAGATGCCATGTAGAAGCCAAAGGACTGGACACTTACCGGTAAGCCACAGCCTCATGCTGATACACAGTTTAATAGAAATGGATTAATTTAAGATATAAGAGTTAGTTAACAGGCCAAACAGTGTTGTAATTAATATAGTTTCTGTGTGATTATTTGGGTCTGGGTATCTGGGAAATGAATGAGCAATCTCTACTTCTAGGATTGAACAGAGAAAATTATAAGACTTACCCAAAATTAATGGATTCTGAGGACAAAAAAACACAAATATCAAAACTTGAGCATATCATAGTTAGAAAGTTTATGTGTAAAGCAGATAATTATCAATTTCTAAAAGAAAATTCATAAGTTTAAAGTCTTGATGAAGAGTCCAGCAATCCCATTGAGAAATCTGCGTTGGTAACTGATAACTGAGAAGAAAGGCTGAAGTAGCATGAGGCATCTGACCCCTAGAAGACCGGTGTTAAATGTTGTTTCTGTCCTATACTCAGAGTCTCTTTCCTTACATATTAAGTGAGTAGATTATGAAAGTCTGAGAAACATCAGCATCTTTAAGGGTCCTCATTTGATTAGGATGTGCAGCAAATTTGGAAAACATTTTGAAAAGATCTACTACTACACTTTATTTCCTTACATTAGATTAGAGCAACAAAACATTGTCATTGGAAGCATAGTAACAGGAATGGCCTCTGCCCCTTTAAATTTGATCTTGAGTGACATTGGCAAGACCAGGAACAAGAATTCTTGGTGTAATATTAGAGGCGTGTGCTCTTTATGTTGTGCTTCCCCCATCTATTAGCAGAGTATTTGGGGGTATATTGCCTGTCAACAATCATGCCATAAAATGTGACCCATGAGTCATTTGCTATGCAGAAATTCAGAGGTGGCAAAGTACACCAGTACTGTCCACATGGTACCTTTCCCAGAACACCTAAGCCACAAGAAAACATTGCTGTGCAGTCCTACATTGCTCTGTGAATTAGCTGGAAGAAGTACCTTAACACTCTTTTTATTGAACCTAAAATCTATGTTTATTTATTTTTATACCCAAATAGAACCAATTGTTCTTCTGTCGTCTGATAGGCCAAGCCAAACCCGAATGCTCACGTAGTTAGGCTTGTGTGCTAGCAATGCTATTTTGGGGTAAACAAAACAAAGCACATGTTTTTCTTTGTAATTAATGTATTTGCACTAAAAGTACTGTATTTCAAAACAACAACTGGAGATTAAAGCAATTTTTGTACTGTGAACAGTTAACATATGTTACAAGGAATAATATTCAGTATTTGTAAAATAAAAAGTATTTGTTACCCACCTACATATTTAATATTTAGTGGGAGACATGAATATACTCAGAACAGTATTTTTTTCTTTTTTTAAATATAAGGAATTTGCAATGTATTCAAGTAAGTTTTTTAACTTTAAAAAAGATATACTTAAGAAACTGCCACACTGCTTTCCAAAGTGGTTGCACGAGTTTTCATTCCCACCAGCAATGGATGAGTGTACCCCCTTTCTCCACAACCTCTCCAGCAAAGGCTATCATTGGTGGTTTTTATTTTGGCCATTCTGACAGGTGTAAGATGATATCTTAAAGTTGTCTTGATTTGCATTTCCCTGATCGCTAAGGAAGTTGAGCATGACCTTAAGTGTCTTTTGGCCATTT
>NC_022025.1:5439004-5451747 GCF_000317375.1 Microtus ochrogaster
TACTTTTATTTTATTTTATGTGTATTGGCTTTTTGCCTGCATGTATATATGCACACCATATTCATGCTTGGTGCCCACTGAGGTCATAAAAGAGTGTAAGATTCCTATGGAACCAGAGTGCCAATAATTTTGAGCCACTATGAACATACCCTGGAAATGGAACTCAGGTTTTCTGGAAGAGTAGCTAGTACTCTTAACCACTGAACCATATCCCTATCCCTTTAAGTCAGTTTCTTGATTTAGGAGTTTTCAGTATGTTGATGAATTAGACAGCATTTTCAGTGGGATCCTGGTGTGGGACAATGGTCTGTATTCTTTCAATTATATTTTAAATAAATGCTAATAGGCCAGTAGTTAGGCAGGAAGTATAGGTGGGACAACCAGATAGGAAGTAGAGGCAGGTTGATGAGAACAGGAGAATTCTGGGAAGAAGGAAGTCCATTCCTCTGGAGTCCTGACCTGACCACAGAAGAAGCAAGATGTGACTGCCTTGTTGAATAAGGTACCGAGGCATGTGACTAGCATAGACAAGAATATTGTGCTAATATAAGTTATAAGAGTTAATAAGAAGCCTGAGCTAATGGGCTAATCAATTTATAACTAATGTAGACCTCTGTGTGATTTTTTTGGGACTTAACACTTGCAGGAATCAGTTAGGACAGATAGCTCAGTCAACAGGATCCCAATATACACCTGTAGAGTATAATTTGTGGGGAAACAAGGATTGTTTCACTATAGTAGGAGAGGAGTCATTTGCCTTTTAAAATTTCTTTTGCTATTATAACAAACTAGGTAATAACATAGTCCAGAGCAGAGACATCAAAATCACCCGGGAAGGATATGAGAAACTTTCAGATATCTTTCTGTATCTAAACAGCAGGGAAGGCTATGGAAGAAAGAATACCTTCAATGAAGGACCAATAAAAGTAAAAGAAATAAAGCTCATTGAGCTTCTCTCAGTTACTCCTGTGTTCTATCCTTCAACACAGAGAAAGATGCAATGACCTCTTCTATGCCCAGATGTCTCTCTTCCGTATGTTGAGTTCCTTGTTAATAGAGGCGGCAGGTTGCTCATCTCAACCCCTCTACACAGGCCCTAGTGCTCTGTATATGAAATGAAAAAAAACATGAGAGTGACAGAACTCACCTTGTCTTGAGGTAAAAGATAGGAAAGCACTGGTTAAGGCATGTTTCTGTTTTATTCTAACTTCTTCCAAGATTGATACTTTCCATCTTTGAGGGAAACTTCCTGAGACAGGATGTCTTCAGGGAAGTGAAACAGAAGAATATTTAAGAGGAGGTGAAATATTTCAGGGAAGTCTCTTAAAACAGAAAGTAAACAACTAAAAACAACTCCGGGAAGTTTCAGAAATTGAATACATTCATTAAGCCTCTAATAGAAGATGGACAAACAAAGCAGTTTGCAAAGGCATCCTGGGAGATATGGACAAATGTTTACTTACTCCAGAGAAGGACCAACTGTCTTCCTACTGGCTTGCCTCAACCAACCATGGTATAACGGTTTGCCTATTCTTACTGTAACTTGTTATGTTATGTTTTCTTGCTATCCTCGGGATGCTTGTTGTTTTTCGAAGGGAAAATACATACTCATAAAAACGAAATTTAAATACTGAATTAACTCTAATGTAGTTAGAGATGAAGATCCCTCTTTTTATGTTGTAAATTCAATTTTTGAGTATCTTTTAATTTTTGCAAACATCTGTTTGCAGGTATAAACTGTACATCTTAAATGGAAAATTAAGGTAACTGTGAGCCCCTTGAGACATGCAAGTGGCCAGGCCCCTCTCACAAACTACTCTAACAGCCCCTGAAGACACAGGAGGCCAGGGTCCGTCCCACAGAGACAAAAAGAAATCTAAGATCAGGTCACAGAATCCCTCTAATCCCTGATCTTGAAATCCCATCAATTCCTGAATCTGACCCAAGATCAGGCCACAAAATCCCATCAATCCCAGGCCACCCTGGAAAGTTTCCAAGAAACCCCATATAAAGCCTTCCTCCTATGCAGTTCTTTGCTGATTCTTTTTTGAGCAGAGGCATCTACCCTCTTGTGTCTCTCCCAATAAGTCTCTCATGTGAGGTTTTTGTGTGGTGTGACTTTGTGGTATTTCTTGACTTCCAACTGCCAGGATACCTTTTTCCTCAAAGTTGAAACCCAGTAATCCCCCAGTTTTGTAATTATCATGGATTTTACTGTTTTTTTAAAAGACCTACAACTGTGATATACATACTCAGTTGTCTAATTATATTAGAAATTAAAACCAGAAAATTTACTTGAATCATTGAAATATAAACAAGAAAAGTTCAAGTGTAATGTAATGACCCTTCACATTTTACAATATATACCTGGCAATCCTGTGTGTGTGTGTGTGTGTGCTTGTGTACCTAATGTATATATTCAAGAACTTTGCTATTTTATTAACTTTCAATGTTACTATTTTATTGTTTAAGGAAATATTAAAAATCATTTAATTTAGAAAACAAAAGCTAATGTACTGTAGATAATTAGCACTTAGTTTTCTTATTTTCCTCTTATCTATGTTACCTGTACATCCACGTAAACTCAACCAAAATCAAGACACCAAAATTCCATTATCTCAAAAGTTACCTCATGTGTGTTCCAGGAAATCCTCTTTCATATCCAGTGACAGCCACTGAAAACTTTCAAATTTTCTAAATGATGTAAGCCACAAGAATGTGCGTGTGTGTGTGTGTGTGTATGTGTGTGTAATTTGTGTGTGTGTGTGTGTGTGTGTGTGTGTGTAATTTGTATTCTTAAAGTCTGGTTTATCTGTAGGCACATTGAGATTCATTTGTATATTATCGTTAGTTCTTTAATTTTTAAAGCTAGTAACATTGCATTGAATGATTATACCACAACTTGTTCATGTGTTCACCTATTAAGAGACATTAGGGTTTCACAGTTTGGGCTATAATGAGTAAACCATCTGTGATCATTTGCTGAATATCACTTTTGTAGACAAATGTTTTCATTTCTCTTGATTGAATATCTGTAAAGGAAATGTGGTAGGAATGGACGTATTGTTTGGGAAAACTGTCAAGTGGATTTCAAAGGTGGTTTGCTGTTGTTGCTGTCTTTTTGTTTCTGTTCATCTGTTTTTACCATATTTTCATTCCCCGAAGTAAAGAATGACAGTTCTAGTTGCTTCAGAGCCCCACCAAAACTTGAATGAGTCATTTTAAATATGACCAATCAATTAAATCTCACTTTATTTTTCTTTAATTTTTATTCCCTGATACAATACAGAAAACCTTTTGATGTACTTACCATCCATTTTTATGTCCAATTTTGTGAAAATTTTAATTTTTGATAACTTATACTATACAGCTTCTCATACTGAGTGAATATTTGGAAGAATTCATAATATAGTCTTGGTACAATCATTTACTAAACATATGTATTGAGAATATTGAGAATTTTCTTTCAGGGTTTGTATTGACTTATTCTTACATTTTATTTAGTGAATTCCATTTTTCTTTTGAATGACTTTGCTGTTTTCTGATGTCTCTGCTTACTTCAAAATCTGGACTCTGATTTATTTCAGATAAATTTTGCATTGCTGTAGGCTCTAGGTTATATTTTGATGACATTTAAATTTATCTAAGACTATTTTCTCAATTTAACTTAAAATCTTTGCTAAAATCAATTTATTGCATTCACAAGGTTCATAGTTTGAATTTGTACTTCATTCTTATGGTTCATTTAATTATCTACGTATCAGCTCCACAGTCTATTGTGTCTGAGTTATTTCTATTTATTATTTATTATGTGACTAAATATATTCTATTTTCATTAAATTTTACCACAAAATTATTCATATCATATTTCTATGAATTTAAAATTTACAGTTTAATGTAGTCACATTTGCAGAAAGGCTTGTTTGGTAATTGAGATTGTCTTGAGTATGTCAGTTTCAGGAGATTTAATAGCTAAAAATTATGATGTTTTCTGTTATAATTTTTAGACTTTAAATTCTTATTAAAGTTTAATTTTGTTTATATGCTGTTTTCTAGACTGTTGAAGCATTTTAAACTTTTAGATATTTTCATTTTATATCAGTGTGCTAGACAAACATCTTACTGGCTCCAATAACCTTTTGTAAATTTTTTGGCTTCCTAAATATATTATGTGAGAAATAAATTAAGACATGCCTCTCTGTCCTTTTGATTTTTTTGTTTTAAAACTTTTATTTGTCATTATACTGAAAATTATTTTTATTGTAATGTTGAATAGAAAATTAAAAGTACAGACAAATATATATATATTTATATGTTTATATACATAATTGGACTATAAGTTTTATAGCTACTTTTTGTTAGGTCGAAGTTGGTTTTTTTTTGTTGTTGTTGTTGTTGTTTTTTGTACCACTAAGGTTTATTTAGCAAAATGTTTCATAGGAAAATGCACATGACCCAATTCAGCCCCAGAGCCAAACAGGCCTTTGGGGAGCGATGCAAACTCCTGTGCTAAAGAGCCATTGTTTAGACTCTTTGCAAGGCTTCATACATGTTGACTCCATTTCCTTGTGTGACCACCATTCTGACATTATTCTGATGGTTGCTAGTTGCCATCTTCACACACTCATCAATCACAAGATCCAGAAAGGATCAAAGTCCTGTAGTATTCCTTGTACATGTCTGTCATCAGTTAACTTCAATGATAAGTTCTTGGACCTCTTGTTAATTTTCTTTAAAATTTTAAGACTTAGTAATATTGTTTAAAAACTTATGACATTGCTTCTGGAAATCTTATGTATATATGGTGTGTATATGTATATGAATGTACAATTTAAAATATTTGTTAACACAAATTTCATGAGAATTAGTTTAGTTCTCCTAATGATGTATTGTGAGGAATGTTTTGTGTATCCAACTATTTTTATTACTGTACCATTCTCAATATTTAGGCAATGAATTCAGTCAAGTAGTCCATTGGAAGATGAATCAATAGAGAAAACATGATGTATAGAATGGATTATATTCACCCAAAATGAAAGGTGGCCTCATAATAATTGCAGGAAAATAGATGGATCTGGAAATCATTATGTTAAATGGAATAAGCCAGATCCAGAAAGACAATAATATTTTAAAAATCTATAAATAACATTTATATAAATAGTAGTGTATGTTACATGTGTGTATGTACTGAAACTAGGAAATGAAGCAGAAATGGAAGACAATGGAGCACATGTGCTTGAGAGCAGATAAAAAGACAGGTCGGGAGGGGAAGGAGGAAGAAGGGAGTTATAGCTAGGAAAAGTAGGGAGAATACTTCACAACAAAGCACAAAGATGTGTGTAGGAAAATGCCTTATGACACATTACCTTGTATGATAACTTATAAATAATGAAAAAAACCTCTGACACAGTAAAGGGAAGTATTGCTCCCGTGTCAGATTGTTGGTAGAACTGTAATAGTATTTCAAGGTAGATCCGAGTTACCTGGAAGACTCAATTGTGAATGAGTTTGAGGGAGTTTTATTGTTGTGCTTATTCTGTCTCTTCTTCATTGATGGTGTGTGTGTCCCTTTGTCTCTTCCCGATTGGCGAATTATGTGTCCCTTTGACGTTGACTTAGGAAAAATCATAACAGAGGCTCAGTTCACAATAGGAATATATTGATATAAGATTGCTTTGCATTGCCCTTGGTCTCAGGAAGCAAAACATTGAAGGCATAAGCCAAATGCCACAGCAATTTGGAATTATGATTAATAGGGTGGTATTTATTTAAAGGGGAAAAAACTTACAGATCACAGTCAGCCCTCTGCGCAACCAGGAAGGGAGTCTAGTCGCTGGTGGAGCAGGAAGTGAAGAGAGAGGAGAAGGAAGTGGCTGCTTTTTTAAAGGGAGAGAGACCATGCCCCAATGGGCTGGTATCTCAGCGGCTATAGGCTGGAGGAGCGGAAGGACCTCCCGCAACAAAACATATCTTTCAGATGAACCAGAGGCAGATGTATTTTATAGGAAGAAAATATGTAAATAGTATAAATCAATGATGGCAGATAGTGGTTTATGAAAACATGAACTATATCTAAGAATTTCTGAGCTGGTTTGGATTATTGATGGGGATACTCTATATACGTTTCCATTTTATTTCTTAAACAAACACAGTTTATTTTTATAGCATAGAGTGAGACAAACGCTATGTCAGGATTTTGATGTAATCTCCTTACTCTTTATTAACATTTTAATAAATAGGGGAAATTCAATCTTACAAATACAAAGTTTGTAAGAAAAATTGGCTTATATAGCATGGAAGAATTTGCATTTTTATTAACTTTTTTCTTATACCAACCACATTCTAGTAAGAAATATATTTAACAAAATTTCGCTTTGGCACATCTGGACTGACTGCAACATACAAAAGAAGAAGAAACAAGGAAAAAAGACATCACTGCTGGACAGGATCTGATCCGAGATGAGAATAAATTCATCGAATAGCTGCCAACAACATTTCATTGAGAGGAGATTCCACATTTTATGCTGTATAGTTAGATAGATAGATAGATAGATAGATAGATAGATAGATAGATAGATAGATTAAGAGGGGCCTGTGAACTGGGGTGTGGTGTGGCTTCTCAGGTCAGGTCAGGGAGGGGCTGAGGAGTGTACCATTGGCCTTGACAATAGGCGCCAGTCAGCTGTTAATGTCAGGGCCTGAGAGTTCCTCAAAGGGAATGAATGGAGACCCTTGCTTACCTAAAAAATGCCTGACCTTGGGAAAAGGACTAGTGGTAAGCGGGCACTTGAAACTGCGGTTTCACGTCTTACCAGAAAGCTCCCTTTCAGAAGGGAAAGTCATTGTGATATCTTACTCTTTTCCCAAAGATACCCCACCATTTTGATCATTCTGTACTGAATTAAGTCTTCCACTGTAAATAAATAAATACATAAATAAATAAATAAATAAAGTAAGCAAATACATGGATGGATGAACAAACAAACAAAAAAATAAAACAAATTTAATTTTTCTTTCTCTCCATCTCTTTCTCTTTGCTCATTGTTCTCCTTTTTTTGCCTTACTTGAAATTATGGTTGATGGACAGAGGAAGAGACTTATCATATTTATACTCTTAGATTTTTCCCTACATTTTATGCCTCAATTGTCCCCCAACTGTATGGCAGGGAGTTCTAATCGCCCTTACACCACCAAATCTTCACTTATAACCCATCTCACCACCTCTAACAGAGCAATATTACTTTCTTGGTTGAGCTACTATTTTCTTAATTCCTTGGCTATAGCAGTCACCTTCTGTTAGTTACTGCTTCAGCATCTAATTATAAACAAAGCAACTTGCATTTAAGGTAGCTCTCATCAGTCTCCATTCCTGGCTCCTTGTTTCTGAGGGCCAGTCTATTCCCTATTGCCATTTCATTGGGCCCCAGGCTATATTCACATCTCTAGAACCATCCATTTTTCTTGTTTGTGTTCTTGTTCATTATTCCTGGGTTATGGGTATTTTTCATCTTCCTCTGACATAATTCTTTCATACCTAAATCTGGACTTCTGGACCAGCTTTCTTCAGGCATCTTTGTGAATTATTATCCAAACTCTTTTTAAGATTTACTTAATATTGCTTCCTTTTTTTCTTTCTTTCCCTTTAATTGAAAATAGATTCTTTTCTCATACAATATATCCTGATTATAGTGTTTCGTTTAATCCTCCCAGTTACTCCCCATCTCCCTTACATTCCAGACCCACTTTCTTTCTGTCTCTCATTAGAAAAGAACAGACTTCTAAGAGATAACAACCAAGCATAACAAACTAAAATATAAGATTACACAAAACCTACCTTAGAAAAGTTGGACATGGCAACCCAAAAGGAGGAAAGGAGTTTCAAGAGCAGGTACCAGGGTAGGAGACCCACTTATTCTCACATTTAGAAATCTCCTAAAAAATACTAAGCTGATAATTATAATATATATGCAGAGTACCTGGTGCAGACCCCTGTAGGTCCTGTGCTGACTGCTTCAGTCTCTGTGAGCTCATATGCAATTTAAACAATTGATTTCAGAGCCTTTTTCTCCTAGTGTCCCCCACCCCTCTGGCTCTTACAGTCTTTGTCTCCTCTTCTGCATGGTTCCCTGAGCTCTGAGAGGAAGGATATGATAGACACCTCCATTTAGATTCTCTCCTTCTAATTTCTGGCTGAGGATCTTGACATTTTCCCCATCTACTTCTGGAGAAAGCCTCTCTGATGACTGGATAAGGTACTGATGTATGAGTATAGCAGAATATCATCAGGAGTCTAGGAGTTGTTTCGTTGATACTGTTTTTAGACACATTGGCACAGGAGATGACTTTCTGAATAGAACATTGATAGCCGGGGCACTAAGTTCAGCGATAGGCAGAAAGGAACTAATAAAACTGAAAAATTTCTGTAAAAGCAAAGGACACCATCAATTGGACAAAGTGGCAGCGTACAGAATAGGCAGCGCTTATTTTAACTGACTCCACATCCTCCAGAGAACTAATATCCAAAACATCAAAGAACTTGAGATATTAGATATTCTTAAATCAAATAATCTAATTAAAATGGAGTATAGATCCAAACAGCAAATTCAATGGAGTGAAATTCAATTCTTAACAAACACTTAAATAGATGTTTAACATATTTAGATACCAGGAAAATGAGATTCCATTTTACGTATGTCAGAATGATTAAGATCAAAAACATTAATGGCCACTCTTGTATGAGGCTGCTCTTTTCCTAACCTCCCAGACTCCTGAAATAATCACATAGAAACTATATTAGTTAAATTATTGTTCAGCCTATTAGCTCTAGCTTTTTATTGGCTAGCTCTTATATATTACTTTCACACATTTTTATTAATCTGTATAACACCACATGGCTTTGGCTTACCAGCAAGGTTCCGGCATGTCTGTTCCCAGCATCAGCTACATGGTGTCTCACTGACTCTGCCTTCTTTCTCCCAAAATTCAGTTTAATTTTCCCCACCTAGCTTTATTCTGCTAAGCCAAAGACCAAACAGGTTTTTTATTAATTAACCAATAAAAGCAATACATATACAGAAGGACTTCCCATACAACTCATGATAGAGAAGATGTGGAAAAGGGGGAACATTCCTCCACTGCAGGTGGGAGTGTAAACTTGTAAGTCACAATGGAAATCAATGTAGCAGTTCCTCAGAAAGTTGGGAATTGGTCTATCACCAGATCCAGCTATACCACTTTTGGGCATATACCCAAAGGACACTCTATCCTACCACAAGGACACTTTCTCAAACATATTTATTGCAGCTTTATTCATAATACCCAGAAACTGGAAGCAAACTCAATGTTCCTCAACTGAAGAATGGATAAGGAAAAGGTAATATACATTTACACAATGGAGTATTATTCAGCTTTTTAAAAAGGGGCATCATGAAACCTACAGGCAAATAGGAGGAACTAGAAAAAAATGAGGTAACCCAGACCCAGAAAGAGGAATATGCTCTGTATTTTCTTATAAGTAGATAAGCCATTAAATAAATGATAGTCAAGCTATATTCTTTACAAACAGAGAGGTTAGGCAAAGAGAAGGGGTCTAGATGGATCTCCTTGGGAGGGGAAAATTAAATATTTTTTATGGGGTCAATGGGGTTAGGAAGGAAGATAAGGTGATGGGATGGAAGGAGAGAATAAGGGGAGAAATGGTTGGCATTGGGTGGCATTTGGGGGTAGTATAGAAGCGTAGTGCAGTGGAAACTTCCTGGAATGTATGAAGCAGATCCTAATGAGGATTCCTAGTACTTGGGGATATTACATCTCACCTGGCCATCTCTTATCACCAAATGAGGCTTTCAGTCCCAAGACTGGGTTGCATTAGTTGAATTTTTTTCAAGGGTTCCCATGGAAATCTACAAACAACCCAGGCAGTTGTCAAGACAGTGGGATGCTCTCAGAAAGTTGGCAACAGGGCCCCATTGCTGATGATCACACCCACACAAGTGGTTGAACCTGGACAAGTTTAGCTGTTGCTTATAGAGAGCCCTTACTCATATGTTCTATGGGTTTTTTTTTTTTTTTTTGGCATGGGAAGTTACTCTGCAGGCTACTGAGAGAGAAATATGGAAACCAACCCAGCCACAAAATCTTTGGCCTACAATCTGTTCTGCCTACAAAATATGCTAGGACAATGGTGGTACATATCTATGGGACTAGCCAACCAATGTCTCATTTGACTTAAAACCTGCTTCATGAGAAGGAACCCATGCCTCACACTACTTGGGAAATCAAGAACCAAAAACTGGATAGCCAGAGACCTAGGATAAAGCCAAATACTGCTGGTCTTATTGGATCCTCCTTGATCACAATATATAAAATTAGAATCCAAAATTTCCATATCATGTTTTTAAAATTCTTTCCATAATACATATTACCTTTTAAAATATACTGTGTAGTTTATTTTCCATTGTTTTATTTATTTTCTATCTACATCATTTTCCTTTTTTCTCTCTTTTTTTCTTTTTGGCGGGATGAGGTTTCGAGACACGCTTTCTCTGTGTAACAGCCTTGCCTGTCCTAGAACTCACCATGTAGGCCAGGCTGGCCTCAAACCCACAGGGATCTCCTTGCCTCTGTCTCCTGAATTCTGAAATTAAAGATATGTGCCACCATGCCCTGTACAACTTTTAAAAAATTATTTTACTAACATGGGAGCATACATGCACCCACATGCATGCACATGAATGCCCATCTATGATTAGGCATGGGTTGGGGTGTCCTCCTTTTTGCCTTTTTGCTTTGAGACAGGTTATTTGACCAAATTGAAGATCCTTATTTTGGCGATGCTGGCTGTCCAGTGAGCTGAGAGGGTTTTCCTGTCTCTGCTTCTGTAGAGTGTTTAGGCACATGCATCTATCCCTATTTTTGTCGGTGGGTGCTGGGGATGTGAACTTAAATTCTCATTTCTTCACTTCTATAGAACAAATGCTCTTACCCACTGAGCCTTCATCTCTCCAGTCAATGTTACAAAGTATAGGACCTTTCTAGTTCACAAAATGACAATGGAATGAATAAATATCTTCTTTTGCAAATGGTCAGCTAAATACTGAATCTAATAGAAGCAATAAAATGCTTTATGGCATTGACTTTCATTAAACAGAAAAAGGACAGAAGTAGAATTTCCTAAATCTTCTTATGTTTATCTTAGATTGTAACTGACAACACATCTTATTTCCCACACATTCTACTATGTTTTATTTTCTGCTTAAGAAAAAGGGACGAGAGTAAAGGGTGTTCTTTATGAAATCCAGGGAGAATTTAGTTACTTTAGTGATAAGGTTTTAGACAGTCCCTTGACAGTCCCATAGACTCTGCTGGGATAAAACACATGGAAATCAAAGCCATCCATTCTTTGCTATCGCAAAATGTATCACGTGATACTGTTTTAGAGAGTCATCTCTGGTCAGAATGTTGAAGATGTGCTTCTGGAGACAAATGGTATTGCTTTCTGAGTAATACCTGAGCAACAGCTACTCAAGTAAGCCAACCTGTCAGTAATGGAATAAACTAGGAAAAGGAAGGCTGCATATTGCTCGTATTTTCATTTAAAACATGTCTCCTTTTGAAACGGTTGGTGAAAATATATTCAATGTAATTGTTTCGAAACTGACCACCTTTAACCTGGGTGTCATAAACAAGCTTAAATAATTTTTTACTTTGTATAAGGCAGTATATGACTCATCTTTGATAATAAAATCGACTTGCTTTAGAATACCTTGAGTGCAATATTTCAGTGTCAAATATCTCTATTGTACAGCCACTTCCTTATGCTACTAAGCAAGTCATAAGCACCGCTAATCTAGGACCTCACATGGCAGCCTGATTTAGATGCTTCTTTTCTTTTTTTTTAAATCTGTTATCATGCGTTTTATTTTGAAAATTTTTCATTTCCTCACTCTCATGTTGGCTTCAGGGAGTCATCTAGCATAGAACACAAAATGGTATCTATGTGATCCTAACAGACATCCTTTCCTTTATCAGAAGAGAATTACAGATGGTTGTGAGCCCCCATGTGGTTGCTGGGAATTGAACTCAGGACCTCTGGAAGAACAGCCAGTGCTCTTAACCTCTGAGCCATTCTCTCCAGCTCGAGATGCTTCTTAATCTTAACAACGGTCATTCAGATTTTGTAGCACGAATTCTAATTGGTCTTAATAGTAAAAACTTAGAGTCAGATATCAAGGGGTAAAAGTTGAAGGATCAGAGAAGCAGAGTGGCCAGTCACTAGAGAGTTCTTACCTCTACTAATTCTCAGATCAAAGGGCAGATCCTGTCCTCAGACTGACTACCTCAGACTGCAGTGCTCCTCAGACTGCAGTGAGCTCCTGTCTCCTCCCGCCTTATAGTCCTATCTTTGCCCAACCATATCACTTCTGTCTCTACCTTACTAGTGCTGGGATTAAAAGTATGTGATCCTAAATGTTGGGACCACCTTTGTGTGAGCCCTGTTTCTCTTTTAGACTAGGTCTATTAAGTATGGCCTAGGTGACCTGGAACTAACAGAAAACCATCTTTCTCCTGAGTCCTGGAATTAAAGGTGTGTACCACCACTGCCTGGCCTCTAGTGATTTAGTTCTGCACTTTGACCTTCAGGCAAGCTTTATTTGTTAAAACACAAATAAATTATCACTATTGGATTTTCATACTATAAAGTAAATTAATTTTTGAAGTGTTTCTTTTTTTTTTTTTTTTTT
>NC_022025.1:5451847-5453012 GCF_000317375.1 Microtus ochrogaster
TCTTGTAGACCAGGCTGGTCTCGAACTCACAGAGATCTGCCTGCCTCTGCCTCCTGAGTGCTGGGATTAAAGGCGTGCGCCACCACCGCCCGGCTCGAAGTGTTTCCTTTTAATTTAACCTTTGATTTCTGCAATTTTGAAAGAAGTTATGGGTGAAAAACTTCCACAATTCCAGAACAACCTGAGATACTGTAAGGCTCAATTTTATAGTTTCATATCTCTAAAATGTCCGAATTGGTTGACAATTCAATGTCTATATCATTTATTTATTACTAAATCAATGCATTCCTTTCTAAATTTTATCTTAATATTGTCTGGAAAGCAACTGTGGTCCTAAATTTCCCCCCTATTTAATAGTATGTCTGAGCATATTTCTCATCCTCACTCAATCTCTATTATAAATATTGCCTCAGGGATTTGAATGGGCAACAGATTAGAGGTATAGTTTGTTTGTAGAGCACTTACCCAGCAAGTCTGAAGCTGTAGGCTCAATCTCGTGTACTGCACATTAAAAAAACAAACAAACAAACAAACAACGAATTTAGGGCTGAAGAGATGGCTCAGTGAGTTATTGTGCCTACTGCATAGGAATGAGGACCTGAGTTTGAGTCCTCGCACCCAAGTAAAAACTGGGTGTGGCTGTACATGTACCTGTAACTTGAGTAATGTGGTCTACTGAGGCCTGAGGGCTGCAAGGGTTGCTGATTATGGTCCTAGATTGAATTTCAGTGACAGAAAATGATGTGCGGAGTGATAGAAAGGGAAATTTGATGTTATCTGTCTTCCATACACATACACATACACAAGGTTGATATGCATGAGCCCACATGTATGTATACCATGCACAAACACATACTAGTACATACATACAAGTGCACACTCACACACGCTCATGAACACTGACCATGGGTACATACCTATATGGACACAAACACATGATATTTTTTATATTATCTATCTATCTATCTATCTATCTATCTATCTATCTATCTATCATTTATCTATCCATCCATCCCTCTCTCTATCATCTATCTATCTATCTATCTATCTATCTATCTATCTATCTATCTATCTCTATCTATCTCTATCTATCTATCTATCTATCTATCTATCTATTATCTATCTATCTATCTATCTATCTATCTATTATCTATCTATCTATCTA
>NC_022025.1:5453112-5457030 GCF_000317375.1 Microtus ochrogaster
TCTATCTATCTATCTATCTATCTATCTATCTATCTATCTATCTATCTATCTATCTATCTATCATCTATCTATCATCTATCATCTATCTATCTATTGTATGTAAGCATATGTGTGTGAATACGGGCACGCATGTGGAGGTCTGAGAAGAACTTAAGGCGCTCAGTTCTCATTTCCTAACTCATTAAGGCAGAGTTGCTTTTGTTTCTCCTGGCCTGCGAGCTTTCTGGTAATTCTCCATAGTTCTCCCTCCTATCTTGCCATGGAGGTGCTGAGAGTCTTTCACATCCTGCCACATCCAGCTCTCCCTCTCTCTTTCCTTCCCTTGCTCTTCCTCACCCCAAGTTGTTGCTTTTCCACAGGGCTAGAGGATCAAACTACTATTGTAAGGTTTGGGTAGTTAACATTTTTAAAATTCGGATTCCTTGAGCTACCTCCTTAGGTCCTGGCATATTCTTTAAAACACAGTTTTCTCTGTCATACATATTTTAAAATATAAAGTAAGTGTGGTTTAGTCAACAGAGCACTGGTGGAAGGAGATGAGAGAAGAAAGGAAGGCTCAATTAGCAATTCTTCCCCTCCCATTCTCTCCTCAGACTTTTATCTACTGCAGGGAGAACAAGGATGGCAGGTGGTGAAGGCTCAAAGGAGATGCTTGGGCAGATTTGAATACAGCAGCACTAATTGGTAAGTGTGATGTTCACTAGTGATGCCAACTTTCAGATAGAACTAGGCAGTTGTTGGGGGGGGGTTCTGACTGCAATGAGTTTTTTAACAAGTAAATTTTGTGCAATTTCAAGCAAGATCAGTGGATAATGCAAGGTAACTGTAGGAGCCAGACATGATAAAAAAAATATGAACAGGTCACCCAAAGGAAGTTCATTACTTCCGACCATTATCACCTGCCAGAGTAGGACTCAACCATTAGTAAGTTTAATGAAGGCCTGAGCCTCTGTAATTTACCCTGAAGCAATACCTGGTTGCAGGAAGAACCACAAGCTGAGATTACCTGAGCACAACCCAGGAACAGACCATCCAAAGGAAATGCCTAATGTTCCAACTGCTCTAGATAGGACCATCTGCCATCACACACTCACCAGAACACCCCTGGACAAATGTCAGCCAATCAGGGGTCTTGAACCTAAGGAACCCCTCAACCCCACCTTTACTACTATAAAATATGAATTATGTGAAAATATATTAATCCAAATTTACTCAATGTGCAGTTGACTAAGAACACATATATGTGAATTCTTAAGAACACAGCATAACATCTATGCTAACTATCAGACTAATTAATTCTGTCTATCCACACCTTTTTTATTAAATATAAAAGTACAGTTATTAAAAATCATATTTGAAGTAAAATATCTCCTGTATCTTTTTAAATTTTTAGTCTTTGTTCATATTTTTGTAGTCCCCAAAGGTATTAACAAAATATCAAAAATATACACATATTTATTAAAGTCAAGTCATACAGGTTTATCATAGTTTTCAGAATACAAAGAACCTGGTGAATTGTGATACCTTGCATTAATTTATTAAAAGTTAATGAGAGATAGCATGATGATGTTTTTATGTATAAAGTAGAAGTAGAAGACTTAATTATTTCATATCTTTATACTTCAAATTTGATCTGACAGTTTTAGTTACCTTGTTTCGTATTCATATTCTGTATGACCCCCCATATATATTATGATAGTGTATGTGCAGATGCAACTCTCTCTCTAGATTTAGGTGGTGGTTTGTCCTATGACCTCAGCTTTCTGATTTATGCATGAAAAGTTATCGATTTTCGAATTGTCTGATTTTTTTTCCCATCCTAACTTGGTGTCAGTTGATTGATTTTTCCCCCCTCATTATGAAGTACAGTTCCTTGCTTTTTTTGCAAGCCTCATAATCTTTTATTGCGGGCAAGACATTGCTCATTGTCCCAGTTTGTTAGTTGGATGTGGTTGCTGTCCTTTAAAAAGTCTTCAATGTTCTTCTGACTCTTGAGTCTCGTCTGCCATGTCAACTATGCTATTTCAAAACAGTTTGACGCGTCTGGGTCTTGTATGTCAGAGTTTTAGAGAAGCACACAGTAATGTGTGTTGCAGACTTAATTACCACTTCCACTGAAGCAAGATGCATCTGTGCATTTTCCCCCACGTCAATAATTTGGTTTGGCTAGTAAGTGAGGTCTATTCCTGGATTGTTCCCCTCCCCTGACACTCCGTTTTGTAATGTTGTTATGTGTTTACTCCCTTTGTATCCGACTCGTCTAGTTTGCTTACCCACATGAACTGCTCAGCACTGAGCAGAATAATCAGTTGAGGTCCTTTGAGAAATACCAGGACTCTCTAACCACCCTTCCCTCTCCCCGACTCTCTGGCTCTCCTTGAAAGCAATACCTACTTAGGTCTCCGTGTCTACATCTTTATAACTTCTCAAAGCCTATTACACAGTATTCAGTATAGAGCTGGTCCTGACAAAAACAACTGGATACAAAAACTGGTATAACCTGTTTTTGTTTGCACCAGTGACTATTGTAGAACTTCAAATACTGTGATTATGTTGCCCGGTAAAAAAAGTGTTGCCTTGGTTCCTTATCACAAGTTCACTGAGCTATTTCTGTAAATGAATGTTTGACCATTCAACAGAAACTAAAAACTGATCTACTGAGGTACTAGCCAATCTCGTAAAGCAAGGTGGTTTTCTCAAACCTCTTCAGTTCATTTTAGAGGGATCAGATAATTGACTTCATGTGATTTTCACATAATGTAGGCATAGGTTTGAGTTTTCTTGTTTTTGGTATTTCAATCAGGACCACTGAGAAAACTGAGACTGAATGCTTCACTTCAGCCTTAATGTCTGACATATCTCACTTTAGTTCTCAAGTGTCACTTTACAGTGATGCCCTGGCAGGTTCCTATGGCCATATCGACACTATTCAGGATATTAGGGATGCCAGAATACTGGGAAGATTTTTAAAGTCTATCTGGGGATACCATGTTTAGGAATTTCTATAAAATTGGTTCTGAGCTTTGTTTAGGTATTTCCATAGACTAACTGTTCTGCGCTTGTGATTGGTAGGACTCGTAGGTGGAGGTAACAAGGATTGAAGTCCATCCTACTTACAGCCTTCCATAGTCATATTTAGGACATTTGTAGTTAGGTTAACAAAAGATCCTGATTCTAGAGAAAATATACGTTTATGAGCTGATATAGGAATTACAGTTTGTCTTCTTTAGTTATTGTGGTAAAAAATAGAGAAAATATGTCTGCCTATAATACTAATGTTCGACATTTAAACTTCAGTTAAAAACTATGCATCTACCTGTCACATAAATATTTATGTTATAATTCATCAGGAGATGCTGTTTTTAAAACTGACTCCAGAAGAGATGAAAAGTTCAGATAATTTTAGATGTTAAAAATAAAAGAGTTTTACTTTTTATAAAAAAGATTTTTGATTAGCTTGGGAATAAATAATAATGTTGCTTCTTTGCTTATATGAATGACATTTCCAAAATGTTAAATCAGACATTTTTACAACTACAAAACTTTGAGAAAAACATTTGACTCATACAAGCTACACTTATTTTTACAGAAAACTGTTGTATGCAAAAGAGTAATGAGCCATGTATTACTTTAGCTTTCTTAATCCTCTTGATTAAGTAGGGTTAATTTAAGTGTCTCCGGGGGAACATATGTCCATATGTCAAGTTAGATTAATAATTGTGTGGTAGCACTTCTTATTTTTCTGTATCTCAGTAACTGTGAAACAAAGAAATCATTTTCTTAATAAACAGTGCGGTAACTTTCCTTGTTTTCTCTCCCTCTTTTTTTCTCTGACAGCTACTCTATCTCATTCTGTTTCTCTCTCTCTCTCTCTCTCTCTCTCTCTCTCTCTCTCTCTCTCGTGTGTGTGTGTGTGTG
>NC_022025.1:5457130-5465639 GCF_000317375.1 Microtus ochrogaster
TTTCTCTCTCTCTCTCTCTCTCTCTCTCTCTCTCTCTCTCTCTCTCGTGTGTGTGTGTGTGTGTGTGTGTATCATTGTTTGAGGATTTTTGGCAGTTGTGGATGGTCTATGGACAAATAACCAAATGGATATCATAACAGATAATATAAGAGGAAATTTTTTAAAAAAAACAGGCAGTTCTTATCCTTACTCATTTCCTTCTCAGGATCAGAAGTGAAATAAAATTATTAACACTTACTTTCAAAGTATTGACTTAGAGGCTGCAGGTGTAGATCAATGGCAGGATGAAAACTTTAAATGTCTATATCCTTGGATTTGCTCTTGATTCAGTACCACAAAACAAAGATGAACACAGGAAATTAATGTAGCAGATAGAAAGATAAGAAACAAATTAACACAAAACACAGCAAAAACACAAATCAAAAAACACAAAGACTTCTGTCTACCAAGTTTTATTTAAGATAGAAAATTTTTTTAATTTTATATTTCATTATGAGAAATACAACATAAAATAAAACTTTAAGGTATCTAATTCATACTAATAAGTCTTTGGATGTATGATGCTATTTAATATAGGTGTACCAGGAAATATATTATTGAAGGGGTTTATTTTCCAGTGTATTTAAAGCTAATGTTATTATCATAAATCCATTTGCCTTTTATATTCCTTCTATGTGTTTTTATTTTTATCATGTGTTTATAATGTGTGTTTGTTTACTTATGGAGAAAGGTTCCCTTTCTGTTAGCTTCTAATTTATGCTGATTCTTCTAGCTTATCTTTCTAAGTACTGGAATTGAAATTATAAGACATTTTATGCATATATTTAATATATATGCTTTTAGATATTAGTATAACAAATAAATTAATTCTTTACATATGAATTTTAAAACAAATCTATATCAACAAGCACAGTGGTTCTCAACTTTCCTAATTCCGTGACACTCTAATATAGTTTCTTACGATGTTGTGTCCCCCGACCATAAAATTATTTGTTTGTTACTTCATGGCTGTAATTTTGCTACCGTTATGAATTGTAATATAAATATTGGTATTTTCCTATGGTTTTGGGTGACCCCTGTGAAAGGGTCATTCAACACCCAAAAGACTTACAGGTTGAGAACCATTGAACTATCAGTCAATAATTATGCCATAATGTAGCTGTTTTCTGTGATTTCTGCGTGTCCCTCTGAAAGAGATGTTGGGAGGTTGGAATGATATCTCAATGGATAAAATGCTAATTTTGTAAGTATGGTTACCTGAGTTCAATAAACAGATCTGACATTTAAAAAAGAAAGTGTCATATGGTGATGTCCTCTCTTAGTCCCCACATTTGGGAGGCAGATACAGAAGTATCTCATGAGTTCCTGCCCTGTTTGGTCTATATAGTCATCTGCAGTCCACCCAACATTACCTAGTGAGGCCCTGTTTCAAGCAAAAAGAAAAGAAAAGAAATAAAGAAAGAACAAAAAGAAAGAAAAAACTGAACGTAGTGGTACATGTTTGTATCTTAGTACTGGCATGAAGGAGGTGGGCATAGGTATAGGCATAGGCATGGGGTTCATTGAACAGCCAGTCAAGCCTAGGCATAATCATACCATTCATATGGATTTGTAATCAATAGTTCATATTTGATCTTTTATCAAAGTGCTTAATTTATATCTATAATTCTGGCACTGGCTCTGTAAAAGTATACCTACACACACAAACATACATGTATAGAAAGATACACAGATAAAGGAAGAGATGTTAAAATGAACAGATAAAAAGTTCAAAAAAATATTAGTCATCAAGTAATTTAAATTCAGACCCTGTAAAAAGAAGATACAATCTTTTGTTTAGCCTTTGTTGTGGTCTGGAAATGTCTCTGAAATGTTAATATATTTTAAACTCTGTCTGCAAATTATTGAGTTTGGAGATCAATATTTGAAAGCAGTTAGGATGAGAAAGTGGTGGTTAGAATCCCTATCATTGTATTAGTGGATCTTTAAGAAGAGGGAAAGGAACCTCGGCTAGTCCTCTGCCCACAAGACACATCTGCTCTGTTCTGATACAGCAAGAAGTTTCTTCACTTGATGCCAGTCAGCTATAGGAGTGACAGTTTCTTGGCTCTCCCAGTCTTCATAGTGTTGGGACAAACCATCTTACATTCACTGCACATTGCCTACTTTAATATTGTTCTAGCAACGGGAAATTGAGAGACTGTGTGTAAGCACGACCAAATTCTCCATCTCATGTTTTCAAAGGAATTGAGAAGGATTCCTTGTAACTTAGTATTATTGTTTTTTGGATAAGGAAACATTTCTAGGATCTGACAGCTCCTTTTTTTTTCTGCATCACCCGACAGAGAAGGGGCTCACTCTTCTGGGCAGTGAGTAAGGAGAAGGAGCAGAAGTTGTACTGTGTTTATTACAGTCATCTTTATATACATCTGCTCATTGAGAGTGTTTTCTACTTAGTTCTCTGCCCGAAGGTAAACTGCCTTCCTCTGCAGAGGGAGATGGATTGCATTAGAAGATGTTGGAACTAGGGATGTGACTCAGAGGTAAAATTCTAGCCAGTCTGCTATAACCACTGCACACTGCCATTTTTATCTATGACTGCTGTATTCCCCATTATCCATAAATTAGAAAAGAAATAGCTTACTGCTTATTGATATAGACCTTTAGTTAGTAGCACCCTTCAATGTTGTACTGAGAAAATGCAGTTACTACATTAAATAAATGAATGCTATAACTTCTGGTTGATTATACAATATGTGCACTTAAATCACAGTTTTAATGTCATCTGGGGATAGAGTTTGCTTTCTACTGAAAGGGTCAATTATCTCAGTGCATTTGAGGACCTGTGATATAAATCTATTAAATCAATGTCCAATAAAACAAGTAAAATCGAGAAAAATACTCATTGCCAATGGAAAACACTGCAGTAACATGACTCAACCTTAAAGGGTCAGCAGTGTCATCCTTCCAATCAGACAGTGCATCATTGCTTTGCTACTTGTAAACCTACATCAACAGAGAAAAGAAATGCCCTGATTCCTTGAGCTTTCTTTGGTCTTTGAACGGGAGGGTGATCTTCATGTCAAGTTAATTTCCAAATAGTTGAATATGTATTTTTGTATTTTCTTCTTTCCACATCTTATGAATAGGATATTATCACTGAATGAGAAATCACATAATAGATTATTAGTTACCCCTTATGAAGTTTGAGTCTAAAATATATGTTCAGTGCCAAGCAATAAACTTTTTTACAGTATAAATAAAATTTAAAACTATTTTCTCCAACCCCAAACTTATCTCTTGTAGTTATGCTTTTATGCTCCTGGAAAATTATTTTACAGTTAGGTATAAAAGGTAAAAATGCATAAAGCTAAACAAATAGTTTAGGAATTATTAAATAATTGTAGTTGGAGTGAAATCAGCATCAGTATCTGCACAGTCAATTCATTATTAATACTTTCCATACACTACATGAGATGCTAATCTTTATGGTAACATAAGAACACCGCAGGGAGGGATGGCTACTTAAAGAAAATAGAGTTAATCTAGGAGCATTGGAAACCTCACAAGAAAACCTGGGTTAAGTGAAAGAATTGTGGGGTCCTGAGATATTTTTGTCTGAGCATATGTGAAACATGCCCCCAAAGACTTAATAAATAGCTATTGGCAGAGACCCTGGTGATAGGATCTCTAAGAAGAGAACCAGGCATGATTTGTCCTTATGTTGATAATATAAGAAGATAAATATGTGGATGAAAATGGCAGAAAAACCGTCATAGGTAAAGCAATGTATCCCATTAAGTTAAAATGGATGTTCCAGAGCGGATGGGGCAGGCTATGATGCCTTGATCCCACACTAGGAACTACAGACAACAGAGGAAAGCTGGGAGGGGGAGAGGTGGTCTTTCCCAGGGAAAACACTCCAGTTTGTTCACAAGTGTCAATGGTCAGACCTGAAAACAAACATACATTATATAGACTAAAAGATTATACTAAAATATATATGTATATAGATATATGTATGTCATAGCAGTTAGTGAAAAAGGAGGCCATGAATTTAAAGGAGAGTAAGGAAGGGTACATGGTAGTGTTTGGAGAACTGAAAGAGTTATAACTATATTATAGTCTCAAAAAATTTGGGTCTCCTCTCTGATTGAAAGCTGAAAATGTAAGCTGAGTGAGGATTTCACACAAGTCATTTCTAGTTTCTAAGTTTCCAAGCTTCTTTTGTTGTTTTTCTATGTAAAAATATTGCTTGTTTTTATGCAGAAGTCAAAGGCAACTTCATTATATGTTTTCCCTCATTGGTATCCCATATCAAACAGAGATTCACCATTTTGGTAGCACTTGGCCAGAGCTCTAGGTGCTCACTGTCATTTATGTTGTTCCCCAGATTTCCCTCATTTTATTTTAAATATACCATGTAGCCCAGGTTCAAATAATCACATCTGAGACTTAAGAAGCTCTAACTAACCTCCTTGTATAGTATAATTAATAAGTGGAATAGAAGTTAAATTATATATACATTGTACCATATGTAAGTGGATAAGAAATATATATATATATATATATATATATATATATATATCTCCACATACATCACACATTTAAAGGGTGGACAGTAAGGAAGAGTGGTGAGTATCACAAGTGTTAGAGAGATTATTTGGAGAGGTTCCTTAAACTTGCCTAGGAGAATATGCTACAGACAAAAGTATTTATATAGGGACTTTTCTGTGCCTTAAAGGGATCTTATTCAATTAAATCTCCACAGCTAAACTTGGCCAGTTTACACTTCCTACTCACCTCTTAGGTTAAAAAAAATCATTGCCAGGTGGTGGTAGTGGTGCATACCTTTAATCTCAGCCCTGGGCAGGCAGGGGCAGGTAGATCTCTATGAGTTCAAGGCCAGCCTGGTCTACAGAGTGAATTCCAGAACTTCCAGGGTTATACAGAAAAATCTTGTCTCAAAAAAGAGAACAAAACAAAATTATTCCTATAGATATTACAGTGAAGTGATAAATAAAGATACTTTACTATGTTGGAAAGAAATGAACTAACCACAACAAAATTTCACTTCCATTAAGGTGCATCGTTAGTGAATGATCAGTTTACAAAACCATAATGCCAGTGACTTTGTTCATTAGAAATTATTCAGGCCCATAATTGGCAATAACTGTATATTCTATTATTGTCACAAAGTAGAGGTATTTGGGCATTAGAAAGGCAATTTCTGCTTACCCTGCAGGACTCCTCAGGAAGTATAGCAGCTGTGAGTAGCATTGATCCAAAGATTGTCCGACCAATTCGCTTTCATTATACATGAACTATAACTAAGTCAAGAGCTGCACCCACTGCAACCACAGCTATGATTGTTGATTCCTTACTCCAACACTCTTCCTTACTTTTCTTCTTAAAGAGATTGGCTCCAAGTTCCAGGGCAGGCATCAGCTTCTCCAAGAGAAGCTGGCCTTATCCACTGGCCTTATCTGAAGTAGCAATAGCAGTCACTCTCTTTGATTAGGCTGTCTTATTTTTCTTCATTTCACTAATAAGTGATCCTTATTCAGGAAACACTTTTTGGGTATCCAGAATGTGTCTGGCACTGTCGCAGGACTGAAGATGATTGTATCAATGACAAGATATAAATTTACTTTTAGAAAAGAATTCATATTCACTCAATTTTACTATCTTCCAACAAGAAAATATGAGAGCAGGCAGATCTTAGTGTGGGAGGGATTTCCAGACTGTTTTCCACAGTGACTATAATAATGTGCTTACCTGTCAACACTGTATGAAAATTACATTCTTTCCCTGATTTTCTTTGTCTATGACAAAAGTCTGTTTCTTCTAAGACTGTGTAAAATATTAGACATACAAGTGATCCTATTCTATGCAAAATTTTAGAATTGTTTGTTCATTTCTCACCAGTTAACCAAAATGCAGATCAATCATTTTCCTTATAAAAATACTAGCACAACCTTCAAACATGAGCATGGCCATAGGTGGTAGGTAACCCAAGCATCCTTGTGGTCTTTGATGGCAACATGGGTCATGGATGTCAACCCAGACCCCAGCTCAGGTAGGACCACAGAACCAGGCATGGTCCTTGACAGCATCCCAGGCTGAGATTTTGTCACCCTTGCTGTAAATGGCAGATCATGTTGGTATCTAAGAGCTGTGCTGCCACCCATGGCCATCATGACATCTGGGCCTGAGCTACTGCCAATGGCTCTGTCTGAGTTCTTGGCCCTCTGCAGCCAGAGTCTGTGTTGATGTCCATGGCTTCAGTAGTCCATGAATTCCCAGGGTCTTGGCTGTCACCTAAGGTCAAGTGGGCATCTGAGGATGTTGCTACAGCCAGGACAATACAGATCTGAGTGGCTTGTGATGCTATTGTGATGTCTAGACATGGGCTGAAGTTGAGGGCCATGTCTGGATTTATGGCTCTACAGCACCAGGGTCTGTGTTGATGTCTGTAGCTCCTGATATCATTGAAGGCCATGTCAATGACAGGGTGCTAGGTCTTCAACATGACCATATTGGTGTTCAAAGTTCATATTGACACTGAGGCCCTGCCAATATGGGTGGTCTGTGCTGCCATCTCGATTCATGGTGTCATCTGGGTCTGGGTTGCTGCTTAGAACAATGTCTGGGTCTATGGTTCTACCACATCTGGGATCTGGATCCATGGCCCATGCCACCATCAAAGGCCACACGGGTCTAGGCTGCAACTTGTGGCCATGCTGGTGTTCAAGCACCTGGCCATGACTGGAGCTAAACTGATCAGAGTGACCTACACTGCCACACATGGTTTTGGTATGGTTTGGACCCGGGCTGATACTGAGGGCCATGTCTGGGTCCATTACCTTATAGCAACTGGGGTCTGAGTTAATATCCTTCTCTCCTTTTACAACCAAATGCTGTGCAGATGTCCAGAGTCCAGTTAGCTATGTGAGACCACGTTGGTATCCAAGAGACATGGTGCCACTACGGCCAAACTGATTTGGGTGACCTGCACTTCCTTCGGGGCATGGTGAGATCTAGGCAAAGCTGCTGCCAAAAGCCAAATCTGGGCTTGTATTTTTGTTGCATCTGAGGTCTGTGTTGATGCCCATGGCCTGTGTTACCACAGGAAGCCATAGGAACCAGGTTGTGTTCCTATGCTTAGCTTGATCTTCTTTCGACACTAAAACAAGAGAGTTGACCCCACCCCAACAGCAGAAATGCTTTTACTCCTCACTATGATCATGGAAGAGCTAGCCCAGTTGGCATGGGCCTAGGAGTTCAGGCTCTGCCCCTCACCTAAGGCTCGTGTTGTACCACCCTGATATCTACACCATCTATGACCGGTTGCAGCATGTAAAAGTGACTGGTGCTGCAGAACAGTAGCTGGGTATCAGAGAGAAATTTCAGTGGGGGTTCAGTGATGATGGTGTGCCAGATGCCAGAGACCTTGAACCAGACCAATGACCCTTTGCAATGTATATTTGTGCATGGGACTGCTTGGACAAAAGCAAAAACTGTGTGACACACTGAAGCTCAAGATGCCACTAAGATGAATGCAGAGGTGTTGTAGAGACATGAAAGACAGAGGAGTAAGTTGGGTTTGTTAAAATTAATTTTGGGGCGTCTCTTTTGGGGGATGCTGCAGGGGTGAGGGCCAGATATTGGACATACAGCAACTGGAAGTTGAGTAGAATTGGGGGTATATGAAATTCCAAAGAAGCAATTATATATATAAACATAAAGAATCAATAATATATATTCATATATATTCACACACACAAGACTTTGCATAGGACATGATAATGAGTTATTTCATAGACTCTCTGGTTACTCTGTTCTTATTAGTTGAGCTGTTTGGAGTTATTTAGTTGTACTTTTCTAAACCATTTATTCAAAAGTATGGCATTATTAAGTAATGTAATGAAACTGAACATATTCATGAGGTGCGCTATGGTATTGCAGTGCATGTTTTCAGTGTGTGATGACCTAGTCAGTGTCTGTGGCAAATCCATTACCTCCTGTAACATGAGGGCCAGTTTGTTGGGGTTTCTGTGCCACCCAGTACCCCACAGCCAGCAAGTCCCAAAGAAAACCACACAGAAAGTCTGCACTAATTATAAACTGATTGGCCAATTAGCTCAGTCTTCTTTTTTTTTCCCCAAGGTTGCTGATTTTATTTTTTCTAATAAGACTCTAGAGTAAAAGCTTGATTATAAATATACAACAGTATAAAAAGTATAAAAAAAAGTACAAGAAAAGGGAGAGGAATGGAGAAAAATGTATAGCTCAATAAAAACAATAAAAAAGAAAAAAAGGTACAGTTATCGTAAATGCTTCCTCTTTTTTTTAAGGTTAATTTGTAGACTTGTTTCAATGCTAATTTTCAGTGCGAATTACGATAAAGAGTAGTACAGATCTGAGTCATCAGAACTTCGGTAATGCTGTAGCATTTCAAAATATTTCGCGAGTACTACGCTGCGGTAAAAAACAATGACTTCTCGAA
>NC_022025.1:5468919-5486153 GCF_000317375.1 Microtus ochrogaster
AAGCGATCTCCTGTGCCCATCTGTTGTAGGGTACTTCCCACTTTCTCTTCTATCAGGTTCAGTGTGTTCAGACTGATATTGAGGTCCTTAGTCCATTTGGACTTGATTTTTGTGCATGGTGATAGATATGGGTGTATTTTCATTCTTCTACAGATTGACATCCAGTTTTGCCAGCACAATTTGTTGAAGATGCTCTCTTTTTTCCATTGTTTACTTTTAGCTCCTTTATCGAAAATCAAGTGTTCATATGTTTGTGGGCTAAAGTCAGGGTCTTCTATTCGATTCCATTGGTCGACTTCTCTGTTTTTATGCCAATACCAAGCTGTTTTCAATACTGTAGCTCTGTAATAGTTTGAAGTCAGGGATGGTAATTTAGCTCAGTCTTCTTATTATCTCTTGTAGCTTATATTAACCCATTATTTTTATCTATGTTAGCCATGTGACTCAGTGCCTTTCACAGCCAGGCAGTTACATCCTGCATGGTCTGCACAGGAGTGGGAGGAATGGGCTTCCTCCTTCCTAGCATTCTTTTGTTCTCATCGCCCCATCTCTACTTTTTGTCTGGTTGACCTGCTCATACTTCCTGCCTAGCCAATCAGTGTTTATTTAAAACATGATTGACAAAATACAGACAATTCTCCCACACCAACCTCCAAAAGTAGTTCTTTGTCTTGGACTATACAGATTTTCTCATATGCCTATCTTCAATACTCATTAACTTTTTGTTATTTCAAGTGTTCTTACTGCTCTATAGAGCATTATAATTTATTTTCCCCATTTAGGAACAATTTTGTGATTGTTAATTAACCTTCTTTCACCCTCTATTCTTTCCTAGCTATGGGAACAAAATCCTATCATATCCTACCAAAATCATACCAATTATTTTTAATGCCTATACATAAAAGGGAAGATGGGGAATTGTATTTGTCTTTCTGTGATAGGCTGAATCACTTGATAAACTTCCCTCTGTGGTCATGCTTGTTCTGAAAGTAAGAGTTTATTTTTTCATCATTTAGGAATATTTTATTGTGTGTTTTTACAAGTAATCTATTGATGAACACTTGGATTGGCAGCATATCTTGGCAATAAATGCAGGGAAAAACACATCTCTTCAACATATTAGTTCTCTTTTCTTTGTGGAATTCTGGATCACACGGCAGTTTTATTTTTATTTTTATTGTGATTTCTAGACTGTTTTCTATAATGACTGTTTTCTATTATTTGCATTATTGTATATGAAAATTTTACTGTACATTCTAGGCAAGTACTGTATATTGAGTTACTAGCTTAGCCATTGGCTGTTTGAGACAAAGTTTCTCTCTGAAGCCCAGGATAGTCTTGAATTAATCATTTATTTCCTTCTGCTTCCTAGAACTAGGACTCTGAACATGTGCCATCATGCCCAGAATTTTTCTGGCCTCAGATAATAACCAGTGGATAGAAATGATATGTCATTATTATTTTGATATATACTTATATGGTTATTAATGATGATAAGAATTTACACATACCTGTTGGCCATTTGTACTGATAGACAACTGATTTTTCTGCAAAGCTTCAAAGAAAATACATTGGGAACAGAATAATCTCTCACAAATATTAATGTGAAAAATACATATCTATATGAAAAGAATGAAAAACTTTATTTTTATTTATACCATATTATTAACAGATAACAAGTAAATTATGAATTAAAACAAATGTCAGACTCAACCCATAAAACTACTAGAAGAAAACTACTAAAAGGAAATGTGTTTGGCAATTGATATAGACTAAGTTTTCTTTGAGGGAAATTAGGATCTTAAAAACATACATAGAAACAATTGTAATAAACTAAAACATTTTCAAACCTTGCTTGTGGCAAAATAAATTACTATCAGAATACAGATAATCTCTGGGATAGTTCAAGATTGGATTGTCAAAACTATTTTTATTAAGTGATTAATACCAAGAGTATGCAAGGAATGTAAGCAACCTAACAGCAAAATTCAAATAATCTGATTGAATAAGTGTCGAATAATCAGATGAGTCAACAGTTTCATTGTTATGCAGCACATTATCACAAATTTAGAGATTTAAAGCAACACACCTTTGCTGCATCTTTGCTCTAGTGCATTAAGTGGCTGGGACCACCTTAGCCTTTTACTCCACACTTTTCTGAGTCTCTTGTCAGGCTGAGATTGAAGAATTAGGGTTAAACCTCCTGTGAAGGGTCAACAGAGAAATTATGGCCTTAAGATTTATGTGATTCTGGGGAAATTTGCTTTATTGAGTATCACTGAAATGAAGTTTTTCATCTGATTCTTGGTTGGAGGCCACACTTGACTTCCTTTTGAATTGGTCTCCTAAATATGGCAGCTTGTTTCATGAAAGCCTGCCAGCTGTAATGTAAATAGTTATAAAAGAGCATTGGCTATCCCAAGGCAGTCGAGTCAGAAATCAAGAAAAAAGTCAAATTCTATGCCTACTAACACATAAGTGACATCCCATTTCCTTTATCATAGTCAATTGATTAGAAGATGAACATTTGGTAGGCCACATTCAAGACCATGGACTTATCTAATGGTATGATTTCTAGAAGACAGGTAGCAATAAAGACATCATAAGACTACAAACTATGACTGTTGTTGAAAGTGCTGTTTCACCATTTTGTTAAACTAATAATAAACTAGTAATAAAAACCAGTGATATATGAGTGATACAAGTGATTGCTAACATAAAATTTTCGTGTTGAGTAAAGACTTTAAAAGTTAATTTCTCTAAGTGAAATATTCTTGGAGAATGTGTAGGCTTGAATGCTAGAAATGCTGTATTTCTACATATTTGATTTTTCAGAATATCTAATTTACCATCAAAGAAAGACAAATTCCAACTATAAATTGTACCTAACTCATTATGAATGTTACATATGCAACAGAAGCAATGTTAAAATTTTTCTTAGCTCTATGCCTTGATCAAAATACTGGTTCCACAAATATTTCTGTTTGCTTTCTGCTTTTAAAGAATTCTTTTTATTTTGAGAGGGATTATATAAATTCATTTTCCCTTCCCTTTCTTCTACTCAAACCCTTCCATATACTCCTGCTTGTTCATTGCTCTCTTTGAAATTTATGACCTCATTTTCTCTAATACACACACACACACACACACACACACGTGAGCACGCATACACTCGCATGCACACACACATGCATGTGTGCTTGCGTTTCTAAATACATATATACAAACGTCTTAATCTGCATGATAATGTCATTTGAATGGGTGTTTTCAAGGCTTTTGGTCTGATCGTTTGGTATAAGATAACCATTTGGTTTGTTCCTCTCTGAGAAGACTATTTCTCTTGTTCCCAGCACTCCTTGGTTACCTGTAGTTCTCTATGTAAGTTTGAAATACTGAAGGTTTCCCTTGGTTATTGTTTTTGTCCTTGCTTATCTCATGTTAAGGAGTGATGGTAGGACTTTATAGGTGTAGTTTCTAACATCTGAGAGTGGGGATACTGTACTGTACTGTGAAGAAATATTTAAAATTCGGGACTAATTAACTATTGTAATGGTTTATCTGAAGACAACATGTAAAAGGGGTTGTTGCAAATGGCCTGGAAAATGAGGTAATTGATAATGTAAAATTTCTTTATTCTTTTGGAGGGGGTTATTTAACACAAGAAGATGCATAATTGAATCCAAAAGAAAGACTTGCTTACATCTTACCTTAAAAAATGACAGAGATCTGATACAATCACAGTGTGTTGACTAGTAAAGTTCTGATAAAATAATGGAGAGAAACTGCATATGTTCCCCTAAGAGAATATAACAGATAGGACAAATAAACATTATGTTAAAACAATGTCTTAAATATTTATCCTTCTGACCAACACTTTACATTTCTTGAATAAGTATGAGTTCGAAGATTTCTACTGAAGCCTTCTAGCCATGCTTGTTAGCTAACTCAGCTGTATTCATAATGACTGTTGGGAAAGGCATGTCCCTGTGTTTATCCTTCCGATTGCACTCTGAATGAGAAACAGTGGAATGGTTGATTTGAAAGGAATGAGAAACTTAGTTTTTATTCCATAGAATGACTAACTAACAATACAGAAGGCTGTCATTTCCATTGATCCATGATGAAAACACCAAATTTGTAAGATTATATAATTCAGTTGAATCTGAGTTCACAACAGAGTTAAAACACTTAGTCATTGGTTGATAATGCCTCCATTAAAATATAAATTCAAACAAATGACATTGTTCACATGACCATAATAAATAGATAATTTTAATGCTTATGATTGTTTGATTGCCCCCTTTTTATTTACTCTATTTTCGGCATTGCCGTGGGGCAGCAGCAAACACTCAGCAAAAGCATGACCGTCTTGTGGAATAACTACTGATCAATATGAAGATGTGACCTAGTCCTGTCTGTGAGGATCAGAGCTTTCTTTCCATTCATGGTTGAGAAAGAAAATTTTCTGGTTTTCTAGAAGATAAGACATGTGGTTCATGGGACGTAATACTCTTTCATCCAAATTATTACCATGATTTATAACAGGTTAAAAATTGGATGTGAATCATCAAGTGGTGCTGGTGCATTCCTTTAATCCCAGCATAGGGGAGGCAGAGGCAAGTCAATCTGCAAGTTCGAGGTCAGCCTGCTCTACAGAACAAGTTCTAGGACAGGCTCCAAAGAAACCCTGTCTTAGAAAACAAAATCACAAACAAACAAACAGACCCAACAACAAAACCCAAAAAACAAAATGAATAACCAAAAAATAATTGGATATACATAAATGAATAAATGAGGTTGGAGTGAAGACAATTGTAGCATAATTCCAGCATCAGAAGCCATGCCTAACTTCTATCTTTCAGTAAGGTAACTAATAAGGGACAAAGTCAGAGTATTTTCCAAGTAAAGTGAAATATAATGTTATAAACAGACCGGGCACATAGATTAGTGCATCATACAGTTTCATTAGAGAAGCTTTTTCTTATAGTAGATGGTAACAAACACAGAAACCCCAAACTGGATAAAGTGTAGAGGTTGAGAGTCTTTGGGGAACTTGGCCCTAAATGGGATGCATTTATCAAACCCTCCTTTTAAGGCTGAGTGAGCTATCTAAAAGAGGAGGAGGCATAGACCCAAAGCAGCTTCTTTATTAAACAATGGTAACAAAATACATTCACAGCATACAGAGGGGAATCCCAAATTATTGTGTAGCTGATTATAAGTGTTTTGGCTAAAGATCTTACCAAATACTTTATAATAAGAAGTTCTCAGTATTTTATTCAGGTAGTCAGTGTCTATTGTAATATGATACAATTTAAGATGTAAGAATTTTAACAGATTGTTGTGCAAAAAAGTTTTATAACTTATAAAGTTGTATATAAAGTACAAAATTTTACCACACCGAATACATTCAAAAGGTTTCTCTGCAGAATAGAGCAAGGCAGGAATTCCTAGCAGAGATAGAGGAGAAAAGAAAGTGGAGTCAGACTCCATGTATCTCCTGAAGGAGACAGATGCCCTGGAATCTTACTGGTAAATCACAAGTCTTGTGGTAAAATACAAAATAATAGAAATTGGTTATTTTAAGATGTCAGAGTTAGTTAATAAAAATCTTGAACTAATAGACCAAGCAGTTTTTTAATTAATATAGTTTCTGTGTGATTATTTTGGGTCTGGGCAGCCAGAAATGAACAAGAATCCTCCGCCTACAACACAAGATTATTTCTTCTATAGAAATACATTTGACAGTGTTAACAATCTTTTCAAGCATTATGATGTTTTATTTATACTGTTTGTACTTACAAACTCATGGTAAAATGAATTTATGAATTTATGAAGCCCTATGTGTAGGGTAAATGGACCAGCTAAAGAAACACATCCTGACCCTGAAACCAGAGCCATTGAAATATATAATTTTGACTCTGAAACTGGAGCTAAAGAAATACATCCTGACTCTAAAACCAAGACAAGGAAACAAACTTTGATCCTGAATCCAGAGCCAATGAAAGAAACACACCTGACTGTGAAACCAGACTCAAAGGATTTTAAGGGGCCAGTGAAAGAACACACTTTGGCCCTGAAACATGAGCCAAAGAAACACATTCTACCCTTGAGCAACTGAGCACAAAACCAACTAATCCCTTAGCTTGAGTGAGATCTACCAATCAATCCCTAAGCATGAAATCCAGCCAATCTCTGCATTGTTCAAGATCAGAGATTGACATCTAACCAATTCTCACCCTGAGAATTTTCTTCCTGGGAAAACTCTGTAGTAAATAAAACCGTAGCATAAGCAAACCCATAACAATAACTATTATCCCCATACTGCCAATGGTGTGGGACAAACTTTGTATCCAGGCTTTAGGGTCTAACCCCTCTAGTTTCTCAGCAATCTGCTGAGCAATGTCAGCATCTGTCATCTCTGGAAACCTCTGCATGAATGTAGACTTAATATTAAAATGCAATTTCAATTTTCTGTTTTACAGAATTGTTGTCCAAAAAATAATTTTGCATCTTCTTCCAGGCCAATACAGATTCATTAAAAGCTAAATCAGTAACAAAAAAAAAAAAAAAAAAAGAGGAGGAGGCAAACGACTAGAAAAGCCATCAGTGACGTATGGCTTCAAGGAGCCAATATTTTATACACACGACAGGACTGACACACACATGAACACACAGAAACTGCAACAGCCTGCTTCAAAGGTTCAGATCTGATAAAATCACAGCCCTGAGAAAGGAAAGTGGACTCAAAATCCTAACCCTAAGAGAGAGAGAGAAAGAGCAGGAATTTGGGTATGGAGAATAATATTCTGCAATAGGAGGAATTTGTATTACAGATCTAGGGAGAATTTGGGGAGAGGAAAGAATATGATCAAAATATACTGTATGAAAAATTTAAAATAAAAGGCAAAAAAAGAAAACGTTACACTGGAAAACAAATAAAAGTATGTGAAAATGTAAATAGAATAGTATTTGCAAAACATTATTTACTAGGCATAGCCTCGGGGCACAGCGAGTCATAGCACAGAGTGTTTGAAGTGAGCCACAGAGGCTTGCTCCTGCTCAAACCATCACCAGTGTCTGGTAACTATGTACCTGTGTTTCTGATAGTTCAGCAGCCATCTATAGCTGGTTACCTTTTAACTTTTAATGCTTCATTCTGCTGTTAGACATGGGGAAATTTTTACCATGAAATAAACTGTACCTCTACTTGCTCATGCTATTTTTGTCCACACCTTGATCATCTTTGGCTAACAATATTAAATATTTATCGGAGTTACACATAACTGGGAATTATTAGTGATTGACCACAGCTGTACCCCATCAAATATTCATTATATTTTTTAAATTATTGATTAATATTGCTATGCACAGACACCATAATAGAACAAAAGTTTAGAATTTTCCCCTTTGAGAAGTACTAACTTTATTTGTATTCTTTTTTTTCTTATGGGAAACCAACAAGATTGATACTCTATTTTCATGTCTTTTGATGTTTTTTTTTCATATACATTTCTTTCTTGTGAAAGACTGACAGGTAAGATAATATAAGCAACAAAGTAAAATAATAACTGTGAGCCTTGCAATATTTTTATCACTTTTCGTATTTCAGCTCATAGTGTCCTTTGACAATCGCAGCAAGTATTACTTTCTCTTTCTATAGATGATACAGTTGAGACATACAGATTAAGTCATGTACACCAAATCAGTAATCTTGAAGGTGTTGAAGTTGGATTTATACTGCCACATTTTTATTAAAACTGAAAAGTGTCCTGGATTGACAGCTCTAGCAGGTTTCCACACTCGAGGTGTATACTGGTACTCACAGAAAAGGCACATCTTCATGACTGGTGACAAGCAAACCAATTGATTATATAGTTATATCACAGAGGAATATTCCGAGTAAGGACAGCTGACTAAAGTAACCGAGAGTTGTGCTGTATTAGGAGACTCTCAAATAGAATGATTGCTCTGCTATGTAACTGTAGGGACAAATTTTCAACTTTACTAAAACTGTAGCAGGTAGTTTTCATTTCATAAGCAGTTGTCATTTTGAAAACAATGAAGAATAGAAGAGTAAGTGCTTTTGCAAATCTTAGAGAATGATTTGGACATTATCATTTTTTTGTTTGTTTGATTTAGTTTTGTTTTTGTTCTGTTTTGTGTTTTTGTTTGAGGTGTAATGAGAGGAGCAAATTATGATCATACGTTTCTCAGAAAGTCTTTGCTACGACAGCAGATGGAAGTTTAGAGAAAGCTACCAAATCATTTCTGTTTGGTTGGAAGCTTCACCCACTGCTGCTGGCATCTTTATATGCAGAGTCTGGGAGGTGTGGGTCCAGGCTTCATCCCAAACCCTGGCACCCATTCTGGAATGTTTGGGTGGAAATTTTCATCCCAGGCCCTTCCCTTGGGAGTTGCCTCAGCCCAGACTTCACCTCCAAAAAAGCCCGCCAAATGGAGACCCCCTGCCCAGAGAGGGTCAAGCCCACTCCCACAGGCTATTTAAACTGCCCACCCCCCAGAGAACAAACACGGTGTCTTTCCTGTCTTCCTTTCCTCTCTCCACGGTTTCCCAGTCTTCATTCCTGTCTCCATCCCTGGCGTACCTGGAAGGCCACCTGGGAGCACAGGCATCCATTACCAGTGATTTTTAAAATTTGGTTTGATTTGGTCTGATTTGGATTGCTGCACCAGTGGAGAGGCTTATTGGGCCGTAAAAACTTTTCAATTTCCAAATAATAAAAGACAAGGTAAAAACTGGAAATTTCATGTGTGGTCAATGTTGAAAGTAAAATAGTTATGCCTCTGAGCCATACTACTGAACAAAAGGGGAAATAATACAGCTAGGCGTCACATATGCCCATTATAAGAATAATTATACCAGGAATGGATTGCCTCTTTTTAAGTTGTTGCTAGTGGGGTCACATAGTCCCACCAGGCATTACAGGAAAACACTCTTGGCCTCCAGAACTTGAGATAAAGACCTCACTGCTGAAGACATCAGCAACTTTAATCATAAATCATGAAGAAATCAACCTGGTACTCACCTGTTAGCTTCAATCTGAATAGTACCATTCATGGAACTATTAGGAACTATTCATGGAACTGGAAGTTCCTAATAATGTAACTAGTAGAGAAAAGTAATCCTCCATCTCACCAAGCTGTGAACTCTATGCTACAACAATGGTTGGTTAGACATGATATTCCCATTGGTACAATAGGAGCATGCCTGGTATTGGAGTAACCAATTACTTTCTTATTGGGTCTAAAATTCACTTATGATATGGAAATCATACCTTCCACTATTAAAGATAGCAAGACCCTGTAACTAAACAGTAAGAGACCCTAGGAAAGCCTGAGTTATTATTCTGCTGAATAGACATGATATCAAAGTAACTTACTGTACCTGTAGATCAGAGCATGTCTTAGCACTCATCAGAGAAGAATCCTCCCCCCAACAAAAGCTCAGCGGTCTTTACATAAGAGGGAGTTGGAAAGTTATAAAATCCATAGGTCATGGATAACATAAAAGAGAAAAGAAATACTGTTTTCTAGACAAGGGCAAGTGCACATATAAACGCACAATGACTGTAACAGAATGCACAAGACCTGTGTAGCTCCAACCAGACAGAATGCCAGTATATATGGGCAAGGTGAACCTAAAATCCTACCACAGCCTGGACAGATATTAGCATTTTATAGCTGTTGGAAGAGGAAGAGTCAGTTTTAGTTAACAATGTGTCTCCTGTTAGGCTGGTCACATGCCAGAATAGACCCCACTCCCAAGACTAGCTGAGCAACAGAAACCCAAGAGAAATTTGAAAGTTGGAGAAGAAGGGATGAGCAAGGTGGTAATGTGAGAAGCCGGGTGAGTATATTCAACATACCTTGTAATTCTCAAAGAATTAGTAAAATTACTATTAAAAATATGGTAACTCTATTATACTTCTTTGTTCAACAGGGCACAGGAAGAGTTGGAGGGAAGAAAGAGATAGGGAGAAGAGATATAACTATATTCTAGTTTAAAGATAAAACAAAAAAGACATTAAATTGGGAGTTGTGGTGTGGGGATATGAATGCAGCTGGAAAGGGAGAAGATAGATAAGCATACATCATTGTATACATATATGAAATTCTCAAAAAAATGATAATTGTGTTTTGGCTTTGAAAGAACAATTGTCTGTATGTGTGTCTGTGTCTCTTTTTATAAATGGCTGTGTCAGAGTCCCTGGACCTGGAGTTACAGATGCTGGGAACAGAATGTGCGTTCCCTGGAAAAGCAGCAAGTGCTCTTAGCTGCCGAGCCATGTCTTCATCCTCAAGGGTCCCTTTTCACATGTGTGAGGCTTGACCCACATAAGTGGTGCCCAAGTAATGTCTGAGTTGAGTCATCATTGGACTTGAGTTTGGGCATACTGAAAACAATTCCCTGAGACGCTTGTACTTTGTCACGGAGATGAAGAACTTCTTTAAAGAATAATAAATTGCAAAATGGATTTCATGGAAATTAAATCTCATTTTCTTTTACTAATCAATGAATAAACAGAATGAATAAATTGAAGGCAAACAAAATGGTAAAATGTATTTTTAAGATTTTCTTATATGTTTGGAACAGAAATGTATATAACATTTACATTAAAACAGAATATTTATCTTGAGAAAAATGTAAATTTAACCTCTAAGCTTTTTGGAGACAACATCTAGTTAGTAGTTATTTGTCCTTTATTGACAGGAAAAAAAAACAAGATTCAAAAATTTACTGTTTATGCTTTTATAAAGAAACCTTTATTTTTATTATAGAGCTAAGTACCCTTACAAACATCTTATGTATGACAAACAAGCTGATCATTTTGTGATGATCTTAAAAAATATTTCAAATAATCATTTTAGAAATAACATTTCTTACCTTGCTTAGAGTATTTCTGTTATTTCAGATTTGTGAACAAGAGAATAGTTGATATATAACATTTATTTGGGTAAAATTTGATTAAATCTATTGACTGTTGGGTTGAGTTAAACTAAATCCTTTTTAAAATCATGATTATAATGATGTTCTAAACTGATTTTAAATCCATTCCAAGAAATATGGGTAAAGCCCTATATAATTAACTCATCTAAACCAAATTCAGAAAGAAATGTCTTTTCTGGCTTCCCTAACACTGCCGGTGAAGATGGACCGATATTTGATTAATGTGGCATTATTTGTCTAAGTTGCATTAAGCCATTCACCTAACACAATTCTGTAGGCTTTATTTAGTGAATACTTCTTAAGCATTAGTGCCCCTTAGGAGCCTTTAAAGGAAACCAATTAGAACCGCTAATATAGAAGTTCCTAGGTGTGGCGTGTAGATCCCTGCATGCTCCAAAGAAGCTTCTTTGTGTGCTCTGTGATATATGACAACGACTTACACTTGAGACAGTGTGAAATTTATTATCTTTATTTTTCTGTATTTTGGTAAGAGGTTTGATGTAGGGAAACTGGGAGCCCTGAGCTAGCTTACACTAGACGTAGGGCAGCACCTATGCCCTGGAGTTTAAACTGATATCCATTTTAAATTTCCCTCTAATAATTTTTATCTCTTCCCTACTATAATATTTTTTCTATTCAAAGGCTTCAAGCTTAAATCATATTTGCAGTTCTATTAAATTTTTAATTTTTTCTTATGTTTTAAGTGATGTAATTATCATGTAGAAGTATAACATGTTAAGTTTTGATATATTCAGAAAGCAGGACGCTTCTATCAGGATAATTCATAAAGTCATCACCTCAAATACTGATTTGCAAAGTGGTGAAAGCATTTAAAACTAACCGTATTAACAATTTTGAAGTGTACTTTCAATGTCGAGAAAACAGATGTCCCAATTCCTCCAACCCTCAAAATGGAAAACAAACCTTTTCAAGAAAAGACAGAAAAGGCTAAAACATATATAAAAAGAAAAAATGCTATCATTACTAATTGTCAGGAAAATGCAAATTGAGATCACAGTGAGACCTCACACCTGTTAGAATAATTACCAAAGTGAGGAACGATTAAATGCTGGCAAGGGTGTGGAGAGAAAAGGATCCTTGTGCATGGTTAGTGGGAACAGATTAATGTAGTCAGTATGGAGCTGTGCAGTAGGACGGCTCCTCAGGAAACTCAAGAGAGTATTGCCATGCGATCCAGCGATCCCACTGCTGGGTACATAGCCGGAAGAATTTAAATCAGGCCACCGAAGAGATAGCTGCACTCCCAGTCTTCATAGTATCTAAGATACAGAGACATTAAAATTTAAATTAGAAATATCTGAGATAAAATAATCTGTTGAAATTCACGCTCAAGTAGCAGTAAAAGGAATATACTTTGGAAAGAGAAATGGAGGAGGAGGAAGGCACTAAGGGTATTGACACAGGATGTTAATGAGGAATTCAGGAGAAATTTCCAGAAGTACTCTGGGCGTTTTAACAATTTTAATTCTTTCCATCTGAGTTGTTTAGTTTTATGTAAACTTGATGCAAGCTAAAGTCATTTTCAATTGAGAAAACTGCTTCCATCACATTGGCCTGTGGGTTGGTCTATAACGCATTTGCTGAATCAGTGATTGAGGAGGAAGCTCAGATCACTGTGGGTGGTGCCATCCCTGGCCTGGTGGTCCTGGGTGCTCTAAGAAGGTAGACTGAGCAAACCGTGAGATGCAAGCCAGCAAGCAGCACTCCTCCATGGCCTCTGCATCAGCTCCTGCATCAGGGCTCCTGCCTTTACTATCTGCTCTGACTTCCCAGGGTAGTAAGCCCTTCCCTCCCCATGTTGCAAGATCTTGGTCATGGTGTTTTATCATAGACCCCTAACTAAGACACAATCAAGGAATCCATAATATCTTTAATCTTTTTGTGTTACTTCACTAAGGTTCTGCTGTTCTTGGTGTAGGGCTGGTCCATCTGCTTTGTAATTTACGTATTCTGTTTTATTTGGTGTTACTATAAGAATTCTTTTTTAGCTACAACATTATCAGTGCATAGAACTTCTAATAATTTTCATGTATTGATTTTTTTATTCTGATACAATGGATGTAGCATAATCCTCATAAAATTCCCATTGGATATATGTTTGTGTGTATATATATATATATATATATATATATATATATATATATATATATATAACACATATTACTCATTCTTGAAGGGGGAGAGTTTATTCAGATTTCCATTATGTGATTGGGCCTTGAAGTTATTTTGCTAGGTGAAAAAAGTCAGACAAAGTATGTAATATACTTCAATTTTATCATGTATATATAGAAATATATATAGAAGCAACAACAGGAAGTAAAATCCTCAAGGCTATAAAGAGAAGAAAACAGCACTGGTGACACTGGGGTTCAGAGGACCAGGAGCATGAAAATCACAGGACAGGAATCAGCATATATGTAGGATGAACAACATTAAAGATCTAGTATACAACAGGAGAACCAGTGTTAGGGAGATTAAATTTTATTATGAATTTTTGTGAATTGAGATTTTAGCTGACCTGTCACAAATAGAAAATACTGTGTTAATATATTTCATTATAGTAATCATTTAGTCATCATCTTATGATGACTAAATTATGATTATGGTAACTCTATAACATTATATTCTCAGTCTTAACAAGCACGATAACAAGAAAGATAAACCAGGTCTATAAATGCTGAGGCAACCATGCACATTCAGCTCATTTCTTTCCTGTTTTCAGCTTTGCATTCTCTGCTGTCTATATGATCATTCAGGACAGTGTCTCTCGGAATTTTTGTCAAATCTTTTTGTGTTGCTCACATAAAAGGGGAACAATAGCTATTTGCTTCATGGTTTTTAAATGATGAAGCCTAAGGGGTTTTTAAAGTGGTCTCTTCCAATTCCTACATCTTTACCCTCCTAAGGACTTGTTACTTGCTTGCCACTATTGTTTCTTTACTTCGTGGTCTAGTTATTTTCTGCCTTTCTTCCTGGATCTTTTTGCATTTCAGATCTTCTATGACAAAAGCTAAGCAACTGTCCATTGCTGTTGATAGCATTATCTGCACTTTTTTGGGGGCACATTTGTTCCCAGAAAGTGGAAATCCATTTGAATTTGACAAAAATCTCTGAGAAATGAGATTTCTTTGTCTTTCAATGTAATGTACTTGTGAAACATTGTTTATTCAATTGGAAATTTGAATTTCTTTGAGTGAAAGACGTTCCCTAGTGCATCATTTTCCATGGCCTTTTAAAGACTACTTTCTCCCATAAATTACACAATGGCCATTCTGAACTAACTTTTCCATGTTTTGGAGATAGACTGTATCACCTTTACAAAGACTGCTCTGCTTGGAATGTCACCTGAGTATTATTCTTGGTTCACACCCATAAGTATTTGTAGGATATATATTTGTATTTGTATTATCTTTCTCCTTTCATGACAATGTCCATTTCTCTGCTTTGGTTTGCATAATCATACACAGAATTCAATCTCTAGCCTGAGAATTTTTTTAAGGCAATGAATACTACTTAATCTTTCCATAACAGGTCTTTGGTGCATACCAAATCAGTGCGTTAATGGATCCTTTTTCAGCGGAACTGATTTGCTTATAAATCTTGAACTAAAGTGAACCTTGCCTTTTCACAGTCTCAAGATTTCACTGGCTTACACACACACACACACACACACACACACACACACACACACACACTAAACTTTAAGTGTAGAAGTTTTGATTCCAAATACTCAAATGAGCTGTTCATTCATATATTGTTTGTTTAAGCCTTTTCTCTTTCTAGTGTGGTACCCCTACTTTTTTTCTTCTTTTTTTGGGGGGGGCGGGAGGATGGTACACATAATTTTTGCAGTTGCATATAATTTTGAATAAAGTTTTGGTAATAAATTAAAATAATTAAAATTATTAACAGGGCCCTGAATTAGAACACATAATGATTAACAAGGACTTTTTGACTTTTATGATTTCATTTCCTTAGGAATAATCCACCTCAGAAAGCTCTAAGTTTGTTTTTATTTAACAAACACACATGATATTTGCTATGCATCAGAGTCTGAGAAATTTAGAGACACTGGTGTATCTAATTCTTATGAACACTTTACTGCAGGGATCCTCTTGTGATCCATGCTTTAGAGATGACAAAAACCAGGTAAAGAAGGTCAGTAAATGACCAGAGTGATATCATTAACAACTAAGAATTCATTTTGTTTTCAATCAGCTGGCCTGCTAGGGTTTGTCCTTTTATGACTTAGCCATGCTGTTTCCATTGTGTTCTAGGTTTGTATTATTCCAATTTTGAGTGGTAGAATCTCTGATTAGTAAAGCATTTCACCCTGTGAATTTCTTCAGATACTTAAAGAAATTAAATCTTGTTAATAGGCTGGAATTTACTTTTTACAATGTAATCATGTGGGATTTTTTGAGTAAATGAAATGATTTTAAATGAGGAAGAGACTTTCAAGTAAGTTATGGCTTTATTTATTAATATGTTGGACTAGAATTACATCTTTCCACTCCCTATCCTCCCTCCATCTCCTCCTATTTTACTTGAACCCCTCTTATTCCTCCTTCAAATCTGTAGATTATATTTTTCAATATATATGTAACAATATATGTATTTGCATGTACATACACATACAATTTGTTAAGTCTATTTTTTGTTTGTGGCTCTATGTGTTTCAGGGCTTATATGCATGTTTTTATTTGTTATATATGTTTCAGTTTGTAGGTTTCAATGGTGCAAAGAAAAACAGCAGATAAGACAATAGGAGATTAAGCATTGCTTCAGGAGAGGATTAAGTTCCACCTGTTCATTCATCTTATATACTTATTGTCTACTAAAATGTAATACAGACATTTCAATTGTCCATTAAAATGTAGCATCTTATGAATAGTTTTGAGAAGGTGCTTAAAGACAAGAGAAAATAATTACGAACAAAAAATGAACAAGGAAAACAACAGAGGAAAATTATAGGGAGGCAAAAAGGACCCATAAAAGAAGCTATAGTCACAGAGCACTAAGTGTATAATGTACAATAATCTCTGTGTATTTTAAATTATCCTCTCATTTCATCAATGCCACAGCCTTGAGGGATGGCTGCTAATATGTTTTTACATGAGTTAACAAAATTTACAGATGTTTGTCTTCAATATTAGTTCTCTTAGCTACTATGCTATCCTGTCTCAGAGGAAAAGATAACGCCTTACAGGCAACAACATAAAGGCAGAAAGCAAATAATTTTATACTTTGGGGCTGAATTATTGCATTAGTTACAAATTACTATTAATATCTTCCAAAGCTTGGTAGCTTAAAGCAAAGACATTTACTTTTCACAGATCCTGTGGATTAGTAATTTTTCTAGTATAGCTTGGCACTTGTAGTGTGGGGTCTCGGATGATGTTATAGTCAATATGACATTGGTTATCTTATGCTCAGCTGGGGCTGTCAAAGCTCCTTCTAAGTTCATTTCCAGAGCTACCATGGGCCATGAAATGCCCATTCTCTAGCTCAGTTTCACAGGTATTGCTTACCATGATTGCCATTGAGCCTTTATTGAGGCCATGGCGATATGGTCATAGTAGGGCAACTGATGGCCAAACATACAGAAATATCACAGTCTTTATAATCATTGTTGAAGGGGACCTTCAACAAACTTACATATTTTATTTGTTAGAAGGTATTAAGTCCTGCTATGATGAAGGACTGAAGATTACACACACATAAAATAACAATAACAGAAATTGGGGATCGTTGCAGGACATTTTAGAGTTTTCCTCTTTAGATTCACAATTATGATGCATTTAATCAATATTGTTCAGTTTCCCTGATTTGTATTTCTGAGGTCTTCAGGACTCTTGTTTAGCTGACTCAGAGTTAAGAGAATGTGTGTTTACAGAGTCTGACAATTACTTCTAAACATAGAGTGTCTGAAAAAAATATTTCGTCTAGTTTTCTCTGTGGTGTCATTTTAAAGTTTTGTCACAATGAAAGTTTTGTCAAGATATCTCAAGATTAAAAATAGAATAAGAAGATTACAAAAACCTGACTGTGCTTGTTCTGTGAGGGCAAAAAGCTAAAAAAGATAAAACTAAGACTCTTTTGGTTAATACAAAGATATTTTGCACCAAATAATTTATTGAATAATTTTTTAGAGAGGATTTAGCATAACATCACATCTATTCTGGAAATAGTCACATTTCATGGCAGAGAAAATGCAGGGGACAATTATTATTGTTTCAGG
>NC_022025.1:5486253-5523817 GCF_000317375.1 Microtus ochrogaster
CTGTTCCGGCACTAGCTCTTGTAGACCAGGCTGGCCTCAAACTCACAGAGATCCGCCTGCCTCTGCCTCCCGAGTGCTGGGATAAAAGGCGTGCGCCACCACTGCCCAGCAGCAGTATCTAATTAATATTCATTTAGGGTGACTCATATAGTTTAAAACCGTTCATCACAAGGACTCATTGATCAATAATTAATTTTTGAGTCCTTGCTATGTGTGTTATTACTTGTAGGGCATGTAACTTTACTGTGGAATTGTAAACGGGATTCTTTAGCTTTTGTGAGTTTCATCTGCTTCATTTATGTAGTTCATTGGTTACCGGGATCATAGAGGATCTACTACATGTAGCAAGTATTCTAATTGGTCTTAATAATAAAAACTCAGAGTCAGATATTAGGGGCTGAAAGTGAAAGATCAGAGAATCAGAGAAATCAGCCACTAATTCTTGCCTCTATGAAATCCTCAGACTGAATCAGGTATCCTTTCTTTACAAGTCCTCAAACTTGAGCTCGGGTCTCCCCCACCTGCTTACATTCCTCTCTTTGCCCAGCCATATCCTTTTCTGTTTCCACGGGATTAAAAACATGTCACTTCCAAGTACTGGGATTAAAGGTGTGAGCCATCATTGCCTGGCTCTGTTTCTCTTTTAGACTGAATCAATCTTGTGTAGCATAGGATGGTTTTGATTTTACAGAGATCTGTCCACCTTTCTCTCCTGAGGACTGGGACTAAAGGTGTGCATCTCCACTGCCTGGCCTTTATGGCTAACTAGTGGCTATCTCCACACATTTATGTTCAGTAAAGTTTGATTTGTTAAAGCACAAACAAAATATCACCTTTTGTCTAAACAAAAAAGGCTATAACTAGTATAAGAAAAACTATGTACAATAAGTACAATAACTATATACAATATATACAAGCAATAAGTATAACAACAATATCTAGCCCATTTAAATTTGACAAATTCAGAGAAATACTCCATTATCTATATTATCTTGGTGAGTCTAAAGGATTGTACATAGTTCACCTTCTATTCTAATTTGTATTACTGAAACCATCTTTTAATGTCTCCCAGCCCCATACACTAAACACCATTTTAGTGAATTTTTTCTGAATCTGGTAACAAGGAAAACTATAACTACAAAGTCTTCAACTCTGTCAGAGACCTGAGAAGAAAATATTATTACACAAGTAAGGAGGAAGTGCAAGCAAGAGACTTCTAAAAAATGTGAAAATGACAGGAACAACTGGTTACATGTACAATCACCTAAGGTTCCTCCATAACATTGGTACATCATCTTTGGCCTACAGGACTAGTATATTTGACAGAGTTTTCTGTGAAACAGATTACCCTGAACGATTGTCCTACCTTGTCTTGGTGAAGTTCAGCAGTCACTTGCTTTGGTGTTCTGCTTGTCCAATTTGTACAGCATACTGTCAGCAGTGGAGGTAAGACCACTCTTTTGCCCAGTGGCTAACTTTTGCTACAAAAAAAGTAAATTCCATGTGGAGTTTTTTTTTTGATGCCCATTTTCTTCTCTAAAGTAGATTGTTGCAGTCAGGAGCAGACATGTCTCATTGTCATAATAAAAGAACCCATATTATTAAAACATCTTAAATGCCTTATTTTGTATATCACTGAAGTGTTTGAAGATGACCCATTTCTCTAAACTATATCTCTGTTTGACCTTGAAATCATACCTACTATGACTACAAGTTTAACTGTAATAGATAACTAATTACTAACTTTATTTCCTTATTATCCTAAATAGTTGGTAATAATAACTTTCAAGGACCAGAAATTTGCATTACATTGTTAAATTAGCTGTCTAGGTGCAAAACCTTGAACAAGATTAGAAATGTAGGTACAGTATGTTGTAACAAAAATAATCTTAAATTTGTATCAGTATACAAAAATTCATATTAGTGTAACATATTGAAAATTAACAGGTTTTTTTGGTTTACAAATAGATTCAATAATATACCCTTAATCTATCAACTACATGTACAATCTCTTTGTTATTAATAATACAGGGTTGGGGGAGGATGCATGCCAACACAGATCCACCAATCTTAATCCTGCTTTGTAGAATCACTTGGTGTTAGATTTTAATTTGAGTCATATATATTTTTATATCTCAATTATGGATCTATATTCCTAGTTCAAATATAGTAGACTCACAATGAAGTAGCTTTTAGACTACTTTTAACTCATTGGTACACTATAATCATTATATTTAAATAATATTAGTGTGAGGATATCTCTTTTTAGATTTTGCTTTAGAAACTGTTTACTCGGGACACTTTTCTCTCATTATGTCAGACTGCATACTTTTGTATGTGTGTTCCTTTGTGTTCTCCTAACCATGTGGACTGTGCTCTAATGTTATTGCCCATCTTAAAAAATATATATGATGCCTATGCAAAAGTAAGTCATGTCAACCGTAAGGCTTCATCATCTCATCATTATTTTATCCCCACACAGTCAAATGTTTATTAGTGTCTATTATGTGTTGTTATACATCTAGGTGAAGTGAACAATCATGAAGTCTACTCTTATGTGGTTCACATTTATTAGAAAGATAAGACAATAGACAAATAACTGTGTATCAGCACAAATAAAGAAGGATATGGGGATAACAGGGAGATTGGGGAGGTAAAGAAATTGAGAAGACTTTTGATGTGGTAACATTTGACCTGATAACTAGAAAATGGGTGGGAAAAGCAGAGGGGCAATGCAATACTGAAAAAGGAAGATGTTGGGACTAACTGAGTCCTGGCTTTCAGCTGCTCTTCCCTGTCTAGTGCCTTCTAACTGAAGTTACTAGAAGCTGTGCCTAGCTTAGAGGATCAGAGAATGGGATTTTTACCTGTTGGCCAGTATTTAAGCCTCCATGGTGCTATCAAAGATGGGCTTTTGGTACCAGTGTTTGAAGGTCTGCGTTTCAGTCTGTCTTGTGTGTGTTCTCTCAACCTCCAGCCCCTTGCCCAAAGCTCGTGAACTGGGTTCTAGTGCACAGAGTGCAGATGGGGGCCATGGTGCGAGGCAGAAGACAGTGCAAAGACTTGGAGCACATGCTTGATTGAGGCTTGAGAAGAATGGTGATAGGCAAGCAGGGCTAGCAACTTCAACAGGTGAGGGAAAGCAGAGAGATTCCTATGGTGGGGCTATGCAGAAGTCCAGAACTCCCAGCATGTAGCAGAAACAGCTGATACTTACTTAATATACACTCAATAGTGTTAGATTAATTTCAATAAATAATATTATTTATGTAGTATTCAAATTATTGTTGTTAGAGTACTTTGATCAGTACACTGAAACCTGCCTTGTCCACTAGAGTCACCAAGCTTTAAAAATTATACTTTTTAATCTATTGATTGATTGATTAGTTGTGCACACACACATATGTACCATAGTACAAATCTGGTAGTCAGAGGTCAATATGTAAAGTTGCCTCTTTCCTCCTGCCATGCGATATAAATACCAGGAACTGAACTCAAATCAACTTGGTCTCATTTCCCTTAATCCATAAACCATCTTGCTGTCTTGAATATTGTTTAAGGGTTGTAATTTTAGAGTTTCTATTGTTGTGAAAAGGCACCATGATCACAGCAACTCTTTTAAAGAAAAACATTTATTTTAGGGTGGCTCACTTATAGTTTCAGAGGATCAGTCCATTATCATCATGGCAGGGAGCATGCAGTATGTAGGCAGACATGGTGCTGGTTATATCTTGATCAGAAGGCAACAGGAAGTGGACTGTCTACAATACTGAGTAAAGTTTGAGCAAAAAAGGAGACCTCAAAGCCCACCCAACAGTGACACTCTTCCTCCAACAAGGCCGCACATATCTTAATAGTGCCACTCCTTTTGTGATTATGGGCACCAACTACATTTGAACATACCCCAGGCTATGTCAGCATATTACATAAGAATCTCTGAGTAGCATCTATAGTTTTTAAAGTTATTTTATTACTTTGATAAACAAGAGAATAACTATGATGAATATTTTTTCAAAGTGTGGCCACCACTAAACATAGCTGGATATAATTAGAAATGCAAATCATTCGGGCCCATTTCATATCTCTTGAGATCAGAAATTCTGAAGATAACACTAAGCAACCTACTTTAATTTTTTTCTATTCTTAAAATTTTTCTAGGTAATTTAGACTCTGGATTTGGGCTAAAATCTCAGGGCCATTATCGTTGTTATTTTATTTCATTATATTTTTGACACATTAATTTTTTGTTTTTGTTCATGCAAAAATTTTGAAGTGTCATAAATGAAAAAAAGTATTTCCAGCATTTCAACCACTTGCTCTCTGCCACCCAACTCCTTCTTTATTCCCCATAATTTATGTCTTCTTCTTTTTTTAATTACCATTATTATGTTTGTGTGCATATACAGTTTTCTGAATCCCATTAGTACTTGCGTTTAGGGCTGACCACTTAGAACTGGGATTGTTTCTCAGGAATACTGACTCCATCTCTCAGCAGCTGTGGATTGCCTGACATTGTTCAAGTAGGGTTGGAGTCTCGTGAACCTTCCCTCATTTATGTGAAATGTTGGCTGATGTGCCCTTCTGCAATTTTATTTTATTTTATTTTATTTTGAAGGCAACACAGAGTTAGTTGGTTCATTATCCCTGTCCAGAAGCTACTATTTTGTAGCAATCCTCCTGGTCCCTTGTCTCTTGTAATCTTTTGTCCTTTCTTTACTAATATTTATGATTCTTGGGTGCAGGAGTTGTGTTAAAGATGTCCCATTTGGAACTGGACATTCTATAACCACATGCTTTCTAAACTTAGACTACTTGTAGTTCTGTGGAATAGACTCTGCCAAGAGAAACTTCTTTCATGAGTGTTGAGAGCTTTACTTACCTATGGATATAAAGATAAGAGTTAAGAAGGCAGTTGAATATTACATTTATTAAGCAAAATGCCAGTAGTAGGTTCTCTAGGGTCTATAATCTCTCTAGCCATAGAATCCTTGTTAGGTTTAGAGTCCAGACATGAATTTCTTTCTATTGAGCAGACCTTAAGGCCAATAGAAGAGCTGTTGCTTACCCCCAAGATAATAGTGCCATTATTACACCATTGCACATATCTTGTTCTTATTGTCGTTTGCAGTATTTAAGTTTGAGTAGAACTGTTGATAATTTGTCTTCCTTGGAAACTTGCATAGCACCTTCTGAACACCATGATAGCTAGTTCTATTGCATTAAAGGCATAAGCCTATGTCAAAGGAAAATTGGCAGTAAATTTTGTGGAGTTAATTGTTCAGGAAGATGTTTTCTATAATTACTAGCTATACTGTCACAGATATTTAAAATTATACCATTTAGTAATTCTATCTTAGAATTAAAACTTTCATTTTACACTCTAACCCCAGTTCTTCCTCCCACTCCTCCTCCTGTCCCCCATCACCTCCCCTCAGCTCACACCATCTACTCATCCCAAAGGGTAAGGGTAAGGCCTCCCATGGGGAGTAAACAAAGCCTAGCCCATTAAGTGAAGACAGGACAAGGGCCCTCCCCTTTTACCTGCTTTTAAGGAAACCATCTCTGTAAGTAAAACATAAAAAATGTGAGAAGTATTTTGATGTAGGGGAGTTTGTTGTAATGATCAGAATGGGGCTACTCTCATTATAGAGTGGCTCAAGACAGAAGAGGGAATTTCTGGAAAAGATGAAAAGGGTATGGTCTCACTAATTATTATTTTATAGTCTTTGTAACTATAATTTTGAAACTCAAAAGCATTCCATACAATTAAAAATAATTAGAAAATGGTTTTCTTGTATTTTAAAAATTGTTTTGGTACGTGCTATTTTCTTTTTAGTTAATTATCCATTTTATTGTGCTAGTTAGATTTCAACATCTGAAAATATGAACCAAAGTAATTATTTGTAATAAAAATGGAAGGCTGGTCCAGGATCTTGCCCTCTGTCTTCTCCTTCTCAGACAGCTCCGTTAAGTTGCCCAGGTTTGTATTTGGGATCCCAAAGGCTTCCATTCGGGAAGTCACATCAGCATCCATCTTCCTAGAGAAGATGCATTTGCTTCCACAAAACTCCAGTATTAATATGTACATAAGAGTTTCTCTTTCTTTTTCTCTTATCTTAGAATAATAATGAATGGAAGAAAGTGAATTATGAATGCAGCTCAGAGGCTCCCTGAGAGGCCCAGCATGAGCAATATGCTAATTCTGGCTTTGCTGTTCTTATCAATCCAGCAGGTTCATTCAGACTTAAGAGAGCAGTGGGGAAGCCTTTTGTTGCCCCACTGTACAAGTTCTTCTAAAAAAAAAAATCAGCTTTTTCATAATGGCTTAACCAGAGGCAATACCCAATATTGTCTGTAAAGTGCAAGCAATATATCTTCGAAGCACTTGAATAATATTAGTATTTTGACTGAGTGTAGGAGAGAAAATAATCTATAAAGGCAAAGATAATACAATTTTTAAAAGAAATTTCCACATGCTGTAGGATTGCATTCAGCTTGCAGACAAAGGGCTCCAGAAATAAGAAGTGCTTAAAAAAGGGGAAAATATAAATGCATGAAATCATCCATGCTAGCTCCAGTTTGTGTCTTCCCGTGTTGCTGATGTGTCTGAATGATCAAAGCAGTTCTGAGTTCCACAGTCCAGGATCAAAAGCTGCCTTTGTGTTTTAAAATGAGCAATTTTCGTAGCTGTCATTCAACCTGCTGATGTGCTTTCTTAATTTTCCTTTGTATGTTGCTTTTCAAGATAAATCCACGCCGTTGCTGAAGAGGTAAACATAACCTTTTTAATATCATGTCCTCCATGGACTCCTCATGTTTCTGTAAATGTCAAATTTCTCTCATTGACAATTTTTACAACAGACACCAACTTTAACAGAATTTTAAAGTCTGTTTTCCATATTTCCTTTCCACCAGCTCATAACAATATCTCCTAATGCATCACTGATCATAACAGTCATATCTGAATTCTTCAATTTCAAATAAGATTGAACTGTTAATTGGCCTTCCTCCTTTGCAAACTTAAATACTTTGAGGTTATATTTGTTGCCTTGGCACATATTAGAAACCATGAGTGACTTTGTGTTGTCGGTTACTGTAGCACAATAAACTTATACAAATGGGTGTATTTGCTAATCACTGCCCCAAAGTTAATATATGACTACTTACTAAAAAATTACATAAGTGATTGGAGGGAAACTTTATGAAAGGACAAAACAGCTATATTAAATTTCAGTTTAAAATTATGTAACTGTGCCTTTTATGAAGGATCTGAGCACACTCCCACACATAAGCAATTCACTGAGTGCAGACACTACCACACACTTACGCAGAAAGAAACATCTCTCTCCTTTCCTCTTCTTTTATATCTACATTGTTGAAAAATGTCCCAAGTCTTGATATCTGTCATATGTTATTGAAATTTTTATCAAACAGTGTTTGAAGGCAGAGTTCTAGTTGCAGCTATTCATACAGTCTATGAACAGAGAGAAGGTGGATCCAGTAGGGAAACCTATATTCTACCAGCTAAAGCACAATAGCCACAGAAACGTAAACAAAAAGATTAAACATTTTAAAATGTTAGCTAGGAAGCCAAGATAATACACTGGAGAATGATGGTCGAGACGTCTTTAGATGAATAGGCAGATGCTGTACATACTAAAGGACTGAACATTTTAATCAAAACCTAAATGTGAAGAATGGACCAGAGAGAAAGGCTCAGTGAGCAGAGTAGGACCAGAAGATGCTGGTGAGATTACAGGAGGCAAATTCTGACGTTCTGTGGTCCAACTACAGTTCTGGGTTTTTGTCTGTTACTAATCTAACATATGAGCATGCCAAAGAACTTATGTAAGTTTCTCATGATGAAGGAGAAAGACTTGGCCAGTCGTACCAAAGACAGTAGAACATTGACCATGTACACTTGCCACATTGAATTACTCAGCTTTTCTTGTTGGTCCCTTTAAGCATCAGCACAAGTACTGATATCTTAAATTCCTAAAGCAGTCCATTGGAATACAAAGTGTTCAACCATTGTCTTTTTTTTGAAAACAACAATTACTTAATGATGGTACCAAATGGAAATAATATCTTAATAGACACAATATTTCAGTATATGAATATCAAGTTTAGTTTCTGATACTATGATGGACTTAAATACTGAACCTGGCCAAATCAAACCAAAGAAAACATTTTCTTTTTACCATACAAATGAACACATACATTCATGTCTTATGGCCACCAGGTGTGAAGCTCACCAGCTGGCAGCTGTTACAGATATGCAAACACTCGAAAAAAACAGCTAATTTTCACCAGTTTAATTACTCCTGCTTTCAGTTGGCAGGGTAAAAGAAGGGCAAAGTGTACTACAAAAAGAAGTGGAAAGGAGGGTGAAGTCTGGGACCATAATGTTCCTGAAAGCTTGCTTCCCTTTCCCTCGCAAAAGTCAGTTCCTCGCTTCTTATACAAAAGATCATTATGTATGGCCTGCAAAATTACACATTGGATTGTTGACAGGAACAAAAAGCAGCAGATATCTGACTAAGCCAAATACAGAATATAGCTGGGCTGTGGTGGTGAACACCTTTAATCCCAGCACTCGGGAGACAGAGACAGGTGTGTCTTTGTGTGTCTGAGGTCAGCCTGGTCTATAGAGCCGGTTTCAGGACAGCCAGTGCTACACACAGAGAAACCCTGTCTCAAAAAGCCAAAACAAACAAGTAAAAAGGGAAGTAAACACACACATCTTATATTTGTTAACTTGTTAATGACTTTCTTATAGAATATATATTTTGTTAATATCAGTATTTTTTAGTATGCTGCATATGTTCAACATGGTATCATTTTCTTAGGGTTCCAGTTAACTTATATTACAGTTCAAATATCCGAGAAGTATGAATTTAGACATACATTCTAAATGAATTTAAACAGGAAATTCTGGAGTTTTTTGTAATATAGACCTATAAATAAAATACAGTAAAGTGTATTAATATGGCAAATAGAATTAAATTCCCAAAGTAGGAAGAGATCATGTGAAACAGACAATAGAATGAGTCTGGACTCAATCCAAACTGGGTTTTCTTCTTAAATCTTTTACCCACCTATAATTACTATGTAAGTTTTAAACAATTATTAAACTTTACAAAGACAACAATACACATACTAACAAGGACAGGGAAAGGCCATGAAGCCCAGCCCTACACAAAGAGCTACAAGCAACTGAAAAATGCTGAGAGCAGAAGAAATAATCTCCCTGGTGGAAATACTATTCATTTTTGCAAGTTATTTTATTTTTTGTAATTAATCCATACAATACAGCAATAATACTCAATTATTACAGAGAGAACGAGAATGAAATAATACATAGAAATGCTTAATTATCATGGGTGAATGAATGGTCTGTGTTCCTGATGAACCTATAAGTTATGAAACTCTCCTTTATTACATTTTATTCTTTATACATTTCATAAATACAATTACTATACTAATATCATTTCCCTTTTGACATATGCAAGCTTTGCAGTTATTGTTTTGTTTACAGGTTCTTCTAAGATCTTAGAACAATGTATCATACATGACAAGCACTTATGTATGTAATCAGTGGCATGATTCTGGCAGTGGCACAGCCCTACTATACCACCATGGCCATGGGATGCAGCCTAGACCCCAGACATCTGTGTGACTTTTGGTGGCACAATGGACCAGGGACATCAATGCAGACTCCTCTGTGGTAAGATCACTGACTCACACGTGGTGCTAGGCAGCAACCCAGGTCCAGATGTCACTCTGGTTCTGGATAGCAAGCAGGCTGTCAACATCAGCCCATTTCTCATAGCTCTTGCTATGTCAGAACTGCTTCTTACCACAGCACACGGACCATTCTGCCTCTCTTCCTCTCCCACTATTCCACAATATACTTGTTCATCATAATGGGACCCAGCTGCCTGGTGCCTTGACAATGGCTTCAGGCAGGTAAGATCATGAGGACGCAGACTACCTCGTGGGTGTCTTTTGCCTAAGCTGTGCGACATCAGGCAGGCCTCTAGCTAGATAAGCCAAATATTTTAAAATATTTCTTACTTGGAACTCATGTGCATTCTGCTGGTTTAAAGATTTTTCCTGGCCTATTACTATTCACTTTCTTGAAAGAAAGAGAGTAATAAAAAAGGAAATGGAATTGCTGAAATTCATAGAGAAGGTTCTGAGAGTAGTAATATGTGCACTGATAAAAAATCCAACTAAGAATTATTTAATTATAAATCTAAATGAACAGCATAAAGTTTAAGTGTTGGCATATGTCTACCCCTTATCCATTCATTATTGTATTATTAAGTAACTACATCTACAGAGTGGAGTATAGCAAAGGCTCATTAGTTACCCATTATGCTAGATTCTTCAACTTCCTGAGATTCTAGACTAAATTTATTGTTGTCAGTTGTTTTGCTTTTACTCTAGCCCCATGGTAGAGCACCAAAATATTGTTGTTTGTTTTATTCTTTGCTTTTTGAGCTTTTTTTTTTTTTTTTTTTTTGGTGGTCAACCACCCAGCTCCGAAATAACTCACACTTGGAGGCTTATTCTTACTTATAAATGCCTGGCCTCAGCTCAACTTGTTTATTGCAGGTTTTCTTATCTTAAATTATACTGATGACCTTTGACTCTGGGCTTTTTTTTCTCACTTCTGTATATCTTACTTTCACTCTTACTTCATGGCTGGCTGAGTGGCTGGTTGGTTGGATGGCTGGCCCCTGACATTCTTCTCTCCTTGTTCTTTCTTTCTTTCTTCTCTGTTTCTTCCTCTATTTAATGCTCTCTTCCTACCAGCCCTGCCTATCCTTTCTTCTGACTCACTATCAGCCATTCAGCTTTTTATTGGACTATTAGGTGTTTTAGGGAGGCAAAGAATCACAGCTTCACAGAGTTAAACAAATACAGCATCAACAAATGCAATTCATCTTTACATCATTAATAAAATGTTCCACAGAATAGACGAGTGTATATCCCTAAAATAATAATCCACAATGATTTATTATCTACGGTTGTAAGTAAGCCCTGGAGACTGAGTTCTAGGGCACAGGATATTAAAAGTGACAGGCCCCATTTCTAGGCTTTGCCAATTAAACATCTGAAAACAGGTTTTCATTCTGTTGTCCAGTCTGTTGGCCAAATAAATGAACCCTAAGGCTTCAGAATATGGAAGAACACCTGGTAAAAATGTCAGGCTCTAACCATTTGCAAAGCTGACCCACAACAACAAAGTATGTTTTGATTTCCTGAAAACAATTATACTGATATTATAAAGCATAAATATTAGGTTGCTTATTTAAGTACTGGTAGTAAAGAGTTATCAAGTATGAGTATAAGATGGTACCTTTTATGAAAAGTCCATGAGAAGATTTCCTTCCTAGTCATGAAATTTTTCTCCTCTGTCTTTACCATTGCCAGATCATCATGACATCGTTTTTGTAAAATACTCGAGTGAGTTTGTATTATAGCATCATTATTTATTTTATTTTCATTTTGTTTCTTAATTATTTGTATGGTCTCTTAAAGGCTGGCTATCTCAAGATGCTATGCAATACCTGGAATTATAATTAAGAAGGAATCTGAAAGTCTGCTCACAAACACACATTGCCAGTGGTCCAGGTCTTTTGGGGACACTCAACAAGAACAATGATATCCTACTATAAAATGGTAAAAAGATTGACATGAGTATATGGGTGGGCCAATGATGGGGGTTAGCCAGTCTCTCTCTTTCTTGCTTTTTGTTTTTTTTTTTCCTTTTTCTATTGTTTTTATTGAGATATGTATTTTTCTCTGCTCCCTGCCCTTCCTCCCCCTCCACTTCTACCCTCTCTCATGATTTACATGCTCCCAATTTACTCAGCAGATCTTTCCTTTTTCTACTTTCCAGGTAGATTAGATCAATGTATATCTCTCTTATGGTCCTGTTTGCTGTCTAGATTCCCTGGGGTTGTGAATTGTAGGCTGGTTTTTATTAGTTTTATGTCTAAAAGTCATTTATGAGTGAGTACATATTATGTTTGTCTTTCTGGGTCTTGGTTACCTCACTCAATATGATGTTTGCTAGATAGCATAGACACAGAGAGCAACAATTAATAAATGAGACCTCCTGAAACTGAGAAAGCAAAGGACATGATCAACAAAACAAAATGGTAGCCTACAGAATTGGAAAAGATCTTCACCAATACCACACACACACATAAACACAATTTACAAAGAGCTCAAGAAATTTGTCATCAAAAGAACAAATAATTCAATAAAAAATGAGGTATAGACCTAAACAGAGAACTCTCAACTGATGAATCAAAAATGGCTGAAAGACACTTAAGGAAATGCTCAACATCCTTAGCCATCAGAGAAATGCAAATCAAAAGAACTCTGAGATTCCATCTGACGCCTGTCAGAATGATCAAAATAAAAAACACTGATGATATCTCTTGCTGGAGAGGATGTGAAGTCAAGGGACCACTCCTCAGTTGCTGGTGAAAGTGCAAACTGGTATAGCTGCTTTGGAAATCAGTATGGCAATTTCTCAGAAAATTACGAAACAACCTACCTCAAGACCCAACAATACCACTTTGGGGTATATACCCAAAAGATGCTAAATCGTACCACAAGAACATGTGCTCAACTATGTTCATAGCAGCGTTATTTTTAATAATGAGAACCTAGAGACAACCCAAATGACCCTTGACTGAAGAAGATAAAGAAAATATGGTACATTTATACATTGGAGTACTACACAATGGAAAAAAATAATGACATCTTGAAATATACCACTATTATTGAGAGTGTGTGGTGAAGTAAGTCATTCATTACTCTTTTCCTCCTTTAGTCTTTAGTCATTGGTGAGAATTATGGTTTTCTTTTATTATAACAATATCTAAAAATAAAAATTTTATAGAAAAAATACCATTTATTTATAAATAATATACTTTATTACAAATAGTGACAATGCATTTCAAGAATATTCAGTATGATGCATGTATAGGTGATTCCTTCCATAGTTTGTTGGGTTGAATAGTTATGATCTCATAGACACATGCGTTTGAATGTTTGGTGCCTAGGGAATGGCACTATTAGGAGATGTGACCTTGTTAGAGTAGGTGTGCCTTTATTGAGAAGGTGTGTCTCTGTGGGGGGGGGCGTTTGAGGTCTTATATATGCTCAAGCTACGCTCAACACCCAGTCTCTCCTTCTTTTGCCTGCAGATCAAGATGCAGAACTCTCAGCTTTTTTTCAAGCACTGTATCTACCTTATGCCACCAGGTCTCACCATGATGATAACGTACTAAACCTCTGAGACTGTAAGGCACTCAGTTAAATGCTTTCCTTTTTAATAGTTGGTGTGGTCATGATACCTTTTACAGCAATAGAAACCCTAACTCAGACACCTAGGTTTCCTTTACGTTACCCTCTTCTCTGCCTTTCTAACTTTATTTTTTTGCTTATCCATTCTAAGTGGAAACAATTGCCAAGGCTAATATTTGAGTCCACATTTCTCTCTATTTTCAAACATTTTCAACTTTCAACACTAATAGTTTAAGCATTCTTTTTAGTAATTTTCTATAAATGTATTCTATCCATGGCTCACCTAAGGTTTGCTCACACTGACAGCAGCTACTTAGATATTCCTTAAGGGTTTATAACCCATTCTCTCTTAGCTTCTTGTCAGTTGTCCTGATAAAATGTGCTGTCAAAGGCAGCTTATTGAAAATAAAAAAAGATTTATTTTAGTGGACAATGCCTGGTTACAGTCTATCATTGCGGTAAAGTCAAAGAGGCAAGAACTTGAGACAACTGATTACATTATATCAGGAGCCTCAACTGGGGAAATGCTTCCTGGAGATCCAGTTATAAGGCATTTTCTCATTCAGTGATCAATGGGGAGGTGGCGTCATCTCTAGGGTGTTGGTCCTGGGTTCTATAAGAAGGTGGGCTAAGCAAGCCACAAGAACAAACCAAAAAAGACAAAAAAACAAAAAACAAACAAACAGCCCCCCCATGGCCTCTGCCTCAGGTCCTGCATCCAGGATCCTGCCCTGTTTGAGTTCCTATCCTGACTGCTTTCAGTGATGAGCAACAATGCTGAGTGTAAGCCAAATAAACCCTTTTGCCAACTTGCTTTATGGTCATGGTGTTTCTCACAGCAATAAAAACCTGAATTAAGACCCCCTCTCACAATGCAACCATACACCTATCTAGTTTTGGATAACTTTATGGGGTAGGCCTCTTGCAATGCAGCAATTAACCCTATATAGTTTCAGTTTTTCCTGGTAGTTTATAGGGTAGTCATCTTACTGCTTTCAGGAACAAACTTCATCTGTCTGTATTGGATTGGTATTACCATGACTGATGGTTCAGATTCTGGATCCACTCAGGGTCGCAGTTCTCATTCTCCATCAGTATGAAGTAAGATAACTGATTGTAAAGGGGAGTCTCCAAGGGCAAGGCACAGCCTAGAGAAAAAAGTGTTTATATGCTACGTGGTGACTCAGAGTAGAGCCTAGCCTGCTCTCAGCACATTGAGAAAAGTGTAGCTAAGAAAATGAAATCTTTCATTTTTACACCTCTTATGGTAAAACTGAATGTGGAAGTGATTTCCTACAACCCCAGTCAGATATTAGTTTTTAAATGAAATAATTTTATTGATAAACTGAAGTTGGTGATGTTATGATAAGTTGGTTATACTCATAGCACCATTTCATAATCAGGCTTGTTGGTGAGTGGCAAAAACCTTAGGCCCCATCTGGAGTTGGAGGAAATGTTTACTGTGTTCAAATTTATCACAAATATTGAAAAAAACAAAAGGTGAATGTTTAATATCTAGTATACTATTTTAGAAAGCAATGGTTTCTACTGTAGAGTGTGGATTCTTTACCTTAATAACTAAAACACAGGTGGAGAACAAACCATTTTCAATCATAGGTCAGAACAAGTAGTTTCAGCAGGGTTAGAAGTCAGATACTGAGGCCCACATGGAGCAACAGACATGTACACTCACTCTGAGCTAGTTGACATATTGAGATGAGTGTTGATATGCACACTCACTCTGAGCTAGTTGACATATTGAGATGTGTTAACATGCACACTCACTCTGAGCTAGTTGACACACTCACTCTGAGCTAGTTGATGTATTGAGATGAGTGTTGACATGCACACTCACTCTGAGCTAGTTGATATATTGAGATAAGTGTTGACATGCACACTCACTCTGAGCTAGTTGATGTACTGAGATGAGTGATGAGAGAGCACAGCTTTGTCACACTGTGTGCCGCACAGATACCTTGAGCCTTGGGGTTGGATCTCAAAAGTGAAGGGGCATGGGGTCATCTTAGAATGATTTCATGGCTCAAATAATGTGATAAATTCTACCACCCATTGTCTGTTTGGGGGTATTGGGACACTGTGTAAAGAGGTATTGCTGTGATTGGTGTAATAAAAAGACAAATGGCCAATAACTTGGCAGCAGGTACAGACAGGACTTCTATTCAGACAAGAGAACTCTGGGAAGAAGAAAGGCAGAGTCACCAGCCGGACATGGAGAGGAAACAGGCTGGTCAAAATAGAAGAGAGATAACATCACATAAGAGAACATAGATTAATATAAGAGTGTTGTTATAAGACCTAGTTGAGATAAACATACACTAAAGGCCAAACTTCACAATTAATAAGTTTCTGTGTGGTTATTTGTATGCTGGTGGCTGATAAAGAAGCATACACATGGTGCCCAACATGGGGCTCAAATATCCAAATTTGAAAGCAGACTTTCAGGTAGGTTCAGCATATAGAGGCATGGGTCTTTTAAGAGGCCCTGCTGTACAGCTAAGTACTTGAGCAGCAGACACAGTACAATCTCCTGCTGCAAGGCAGACACAAAAAATTCCCAGAGTTGGGGTGGAAATGAAGCTCTGGGGCTGGTTACCCACAGCATGAGGCTAGGCTGTCATTGAACAGAGGTGGGCAGAGGCATCTGGCAGTGCCTCTCTGTTGTGGTAGCCTAGCAGTTTAAGATTTGCCTCTTGTGGTCAGAGTGTACAAAAAGCCAGGTCCAGACATAGAATTTCTAAAAAGGTGCAATATCCTTAAAAGGGTACTTAGGTATTGAAGAAAAATAAAAAAGAAAAAAAGAAAAATGGATATAGATAGTCATAGAAAAAATAGGTTAAAAAAGACCAGATACCAGTAAAGACAAGTAAGCCAGGTGATCCAGCCTCTTCTATCTTAACTCCTCTGTTTTGTATCCTCAAAATTTTATATCCATAACAACTTTGAAGCTGCTAGCTGATATGGTCCAGGCTCACAGACTACTCCAGCCAGATTTCAGGTAAGCCCTACACTTCCCATTACACAGAAGCTAAACCTAAAAGAATATAGCTAGCTAGCTCTCCATGGACTTGACCATTATCCTAGTTTTTTCGGGGTCCCCTAAAGATGCTGTAAACCTCAGACAACAGGAATCAGTATAGAGATTATAGAGATGCCCACATTTCCAAACACAGTAAGGTGGTGTTTTTTTTTTCTTTTTAATCATTTGGCAGATTATGGATGTTGTTTTCATCTAGGGGGTTGTTTTCTAGTTGTTATCGGTCATGGTCAAGGAAAAAAGCTAAACATAGTAGCTTATATCAACATATCTTATTCTGAAAAAAGAGTGGATATAGAAATGATAGGAAAAAAGGGTAGATGATTGAATGTACTTATAAACTAAAAAAGGAAAGTCTTAAACATTTTATAATTGGTATAGATTTTTGTATATTGTTACCAATTTAAGATTTTTTTATGTAGTAGGTATGTTTTCACTCTTATTTAAGGTATGTTAGTATATTGATAGAAATTTAAGATTATTTTTGTTTTAATATAGTGTATATATGTTTCTACTCTTGTTTAAAGTATTGTATCTATGCAGTTCATTTTAAAATGTAAAGTTCTAGCCAAAGGATATTATTACAAACTGTTTAAGATAATTAAGAAATGTAGGTTAGTAATTAGTCATCTACAACAATCAATTCTGTGGCCATGTTAGGTATGCTTTCCGGTTCAAACAGATATATAATTTAGACAGACAAAATGCTCTTCACACACTTCAGAGAATATGGCATTTAAGATGTTTTAAATAACATAAGGTTTCTCATGACAGCAAGACATGTCTGCTCCTGTCAGTACCAATTTACTTCAAAAAAGACGATGGACATTGAAAAGCCTCCATATTGACTTTGCTTTTATTGTGGCAAAGTTAGCCACTGGGCAAGAAAGTGCCCTTGCCTCGACTGCTAACTGTATGATGTCCAAAGAAGGCCACTGTCAAACTCTACCAAGACTACATAAATAGTTCTTAAAAAAACGCCTGCTTCACAGAAAAGTTTGTCAGATATTCTAGGCCTGTAGGCAGAAGATGATGCCCTCATATTGAAGAGGAAACTTGGGGACAGTCCAGGCAGCCAGCTGTCTCTGTTGTTTCTATAGTTTTAGAAGTTGTTTGCTCTGCACTTCCTGTTTACTCAGGGAATAATATAGCCTTCTTGGGTCTTTGATGGGGTTGAAGACTGGATAGTTATAATTACAATTTTTCCTATCACTAACTTCAGAAAAGAAATTCATGAAAGGTATGTAATGTAAAAGGTTGACAGAATAAAAGCTTAAGTTGGTTATCTAAGAAAATGTTTTAAGGTCTCAAGGGATATTTTTGGAATGGTAAAATAAGTTTTAGATATAAAACTGTAGACTGATCAAGATAGAAGAGATAATAAACTAATTTCTCCAAAATGGCCAGATACAAATAGACTGGACATTGTAAATATACTTTTTACTTGGTGATTGTTCTTATTGTATGTAGTTTTACTGTATACGAGCTAAAAACCTTCCCTTTTTCTTTAGAAAATAAGGGGGAAATATTGTAGGATATTTGTACACTGTGTGAAGATGTATCAATGTCATTGGTGTAATCAAATGCTGAATGACCAATAGCTAGGCGGGGAGTGGGGTACAGGTGAGACTTCTGGGGAAATAGAGATAACTCTGGACAGAAAAAAGGCGGAGTCACCAGCCAAACATGGAGATAAAATGGAAGGTGCACGGTGGGAGAGAGGTAATGCTGCATGACACAATGTAGATTAATGTAAATGGGTTAATTTAAGTTATAAGAGCTAGTTGAGGCATGCCTAAGCTAAACACCAAGCTATAATATTTAATATCAAGTTTCTGTGTATTAATATTAAGTTAAGAACTGGTGGCCAATGAGAAAGCTTGATAAAATTGTCCCTAGCAGAATTTGTCAGATCCTCTATTTTTCAGTGGGAGGTAGACTTGGAGAAATAAAGAAAATTAAAAATTATTCATGCTGGAAAGAAAATCTTATGGAAGAACAAGATAAAAGAATGGTTTTAGACAGGTGGTTTGTAATCTTCTAATATGTGTTTAAAGTTTCTAAACAGTGCCCAGCAAAGTGCTCGTCTTTATTTTTAACTTGCTGAATCTATTGTTTAACACAGCATGTGCCAGCTGTACCTGACCACCATCATTTTCCATTGCTTTTAACAACAAACATTCAGAAAAAAATGGATCCTGTGACATGAAAGGTAACAACAGAATAAACGTTAAGTATTATTTTGCTCCTTAGAGTCTTTAAATTGTCTGGTTGATTGATTTATTAGAATGGACTTCCACATTCCTTTTGAGAGGGCAGCAGCCTTGTGTAGGAAGGGTAAATATGTAGTCAGATACATCTCTCTTGTCTGCCAGTTCCCTGATAAACACTCTGAGGCCTAATATTACTTATAAATGCGTGGCCGATAGTTAGCAAGCTTGTTGCTAGTTAACTCTCTTCTGTAAATTAACCCATATATCCATATGGTTCATAGCTTGTTAGCTCTTTTTCTATAGATCCTGCTTCCTTGGAGAATGTCTGGCATCTCTCTGACTCTGCCTTCTTCTTCCCAGAGTTTCTGGCTGTACCACCTGTACGTCTTGTCTGGCTGCTGGTCTGTCAGCTTTTTATTAACCAATGAGAGTAATACACGTTCACAGTGTACAGAAAAATTATGCCACAGCCCTTCATCCTTCCTATTTGGTTTAAAAGGAAGGTTTTAGCTTTAATATAGTAAAATTACATACAACAAAAACAGCTATCAAGTAACAATTAGAATTAGAGGAAATAATCTATTTTCTAAGTGAGTCTAAGATTTACACATAATTTGCAGTTTGTCATAACTAAGGGAAACTACAAGTTTAACTATTTAGTCTTTACCTCCTTCAAACACCCCAGAAGAATGAATGTTACCTAATAACAGGGACATCAGGCTGCCTGGATAGTTACCCAAAGTTCCTCTGTAATGTTGGGACATCCAACTCTGGACTACAGCCCTATTCTATCTGCTTTGTTTGGTCTGAGTCTGTCTGTACTGCACATCTGCAACCTTTTCTGTCTGCTTGAGTAAAAACCCTAAACCCACCACTCAGCGTGTATCTTTTTTTTTTATTTTTTTATTTTCGAGACAGGGTTTCTCTGTAGCTTTTGGTTCCTGTCCTGGAACTAGCTTTTGTAGACCAGGCTGGCCTCGAACTCACAGAGATCCGCCTGCCTCTGCCTCCCGAGTGCTGGGATTAAAGGCGTGCGCCACCACCGCCCGGCTGGTAGCATGTATCTTAAGCCCACAAGCAGTGGTTGAGAGAAGCCTCTTGATACTGCGACCTGTGGAAGAGAGCACAGGGACACTTCAGGCCACTGAGTTCATGGCAGCTGGAAGCATCTCCATCCTGCAGGCAGCTGTTTGGAGATGTATCTCTGCACTGCAGCTGGTATGAGACTGGGAGACTAGGAAGCTGCGTTTGTCTCTGTTGCTGTGCGTTCAGGACGTTTTTTTTTTTTTTTTCTTAAACTTTTTCAGGTTTTGTATGGAAATTTTTGCTGAACGTTTGGGTGCCATATGTAGTCATACATTTTCTCCTGCCTGCTAGATCTCAAATAACCAGCTTGAGCCTTAATATTACTTATAAATACTTGGCTGCTGGCTCAAGCTTGTTACTAGCTAACGCTTCTGTAAATTAACCCATGTTTCTTTACTATGTATTTGCCATGTGGCTCATGGCTTTCTTCCTCATTTTCTATATGTCCTGCTTTCTTGGCGGCTGTTTGGCATCTTTCTGACTCCACCTTCTTTCCAGAGTCCTCTGTTACGGATTTTCCCACCAATACTTCCTGCCTGGCTACCAGCTGGTCAGCTTTTTAATAACCAATGAAAGTAATACATATTCACGGTGTATAGAGGATTATTCCACAACATAAATACAATATTTCAATTTATGTCAATAAATATTATGAATAACACTCAGTGGAATCTGTGGAGGCTAAAAATATGAGACACTAATTTTGATTCTACACCATAGACTTAAGCTTTGTGGATCAGGGAATAAAAATATTCTTACTAATAGCAATGATGATAATACAAGGTTTAAGGGAGGAGCAAATTTTATTTAGCTAATAGGTGGTCTGGTAATTACTAAAGGGAGCAGCAGGGTATAATTTTGTCTTGAAGAAGCATTTGACAAGCCAAAAAAGAGACTGAGGTACATTATGTCAAGGTCAAACCACCCTGTAAACACAGGAAGCACCCTACTAAGCACGGGAACTGCCCTCCTAAACAGCACAGGACTTAGGACAAGATACAAATTCAACAATGCTTTATAGTTTGTCAATCTGAAGAGCACGGTGTATTGCTTCTGTATTTTCTTTGTTTTCCACTTTGTTATTTTGGAGAACTTGTAGCATTAGTCTCACAGAATCCCAGTACAAAACCTTCCCCATATCTGTCACCCCGCTTCACCAGCTACTGACATCTTACACAGCCACTGCACAGCCTCAAAACTGGGAAATTTCCTTTGGTAAGCATTTCTGTTATTCAGAATGCCAGCCCTATTGAAATTTTGACCTTTAATTTTTTTTTTTTTTTTTGGTGAGACAAGGTCTCATGTATCACGTAGTCCAGACTGGCCATCAACTCCCTGTGCATTTGAGGATGCTCTTGAAATGCTCATCTTCCTGCCTCACTCTCTTAATTGTTGGCATTGCAAACATTGGGCAACATGCTTGCCTTATTCAGGGTTGAGGACCAACCCCTCGGCTTTGTGTAGGATACACTAATGCTCAACCACTGAGATACATCTCCAGGGGTTTCTTGCCTTTTAATGAGGTGGATGGATGGGATAGGTTTGATATTTTGGGGGGGGGGAGGGAATTATAAAATTGGGCTCAGATTTAAGATTTTCTGACAACAGTATATAGGCAAGAAAGAATTCAAGAAGAGTAAATAAAAAATCCTGACGATACTGCAAAGGAGTGATAATGAGAAAACAGAATAGATGAAAGAGCACTGTTGAATGTGCCAAATAGAGGGTAGGAGCCCCTCCCGATATTTGCAGCTGTTGAATAATTACAAGGCCGATTTGCATGTCAGGAAGGTTACACTCCAAACTAATATTTATATGTTCAGACTTTATTTTTAAGTACTGTAAGACAACGTTACCCTCCTTCTGCCTGACGATGTGAACTCACTGACAGTAGTGAGAATGACTTAGAAGCAGGGGATAGTACCATCCTCAGACTACCACAGCCCATTAGAGCCCACTGGAAAAACAAACATTCTCTACCAGGATGAGGCAACACAGGTCACAAAAAAAAAAAAAAAATCAGATCAAGAACCCAAGGGCATTTTAATCCGAGAATTGAATGACACTGTGGGAAAAGGAAAAAGAGAAGCATTCACTTTCTGTTCTTAGAGCTGTAGCAGCCAGGACTGTCTCTGTCATGACATCTCATGGCTAGTAGAAGCTTCTGTTCTAACTTCTGTAGCCGCTAGGATTGTCTCTGTCATGACATCTCATGGCTAGTAGAAGCTTCTGTTCTAACTGCTGTAGCTGCTAGGATTGTCTCTGTCATGACATACTCATGGCTAGTAGAAGCTTCTGTTCTAACAGCTGTAACAGCCAGAATTGTCTTTATCATAACATATTCATGGCTAGTAGATGTTTCAAACACAAAAATCTGCTTTTGAAACAAAGACTTTAAAAATATAATTCCCTGGTAGAAATTCTTTCTTATTACTTTTATTATACTTAAAATTATTTAATTTTTTCGCACAATATATTTAATCATATATTTACCCTTCCTAAATCCTCCCGGATCCTTTCTATCTGCCCTCCCACCTAACTTCTTGTTATTTTTTTCTCAAAAACAAAAACCACCGAAAACCTACAAACAACCTAAAAAAACAAAACAAAACACAAAAAGACATAAACCACAAAACCATAGCAACAACAATAGAGCACACTGAAAACATGGAGCTTGTTCTGTGTTGGCCAACCACTCCTGAGCAAGAGGTCTGCCATGCGTGAGGTTGATCAGCGTCACCCTTTGCAGAAAGCTGGATTTGATTTTTTTCCTAACAACGACCAATTGCAAATAGATTTGTCATTAAGAGTAGGACTTGGACTATTTTAATTTTGATTGTGATAAATGCTAGAAAAAAAATTTAAAGGCTATAATTATCTTTTTGCACATCACAGAGGCTGGGTCACTTTATTTCCCTCAGGCCTTAAAATCTTTTGGCACAGAGTATTTAAACACATATTCCACTGATGATGCGTTTTAAACACCAGTCTTCTCAAGTTTAATTTTTAAAGATCACATTACAAAGGTGTCTAACTCTGCCTTCTACAAGGTACAAATTCAGCATCTCTGAATGATGTACTTAGATTTCTTCCCTTGTTTTCCAAATAAATATTTGACTTAAAAATTAATAAATAAAATCTCTTGTGATAAGGGTTAATACTTTCTGAGGGGACAAACCGGAGGTCAAGGACTTAGCTGTGCCATCTGTGGACTGAGGGGTCATGAAGCAAGCACTTAACCATTTCCTAAAAGCTGATGACCTCATCAGTCATCTAACAGCATAGGAACTAAAGGACCCTCTCCATTCTAATGCTTTTGTAAAATCTGCACTGTGATTATTTTATGTACATTTTTTTGCTGTTCATTCTCCTTATTTAGCACTTGGATTGGTCCAGGATCATTATTAGCACATGATAATAGTCTGTGTAATTTTTTACATAAATCATTTGGAGACTTGTAAGTACAAAAATTTCTTTCAAGAATTTCAGTTTCAACTTACATAGTAAACTTACCTATAGAAATTCTTAAATAAATGTTTGTAACTTTGTCTTTTGTCACTTTAATTTTAGAGAGTTTGGAAATGTGAGAGTCAGTTTCTTTCAGACTCAATCTTTGTATATATTAATATAAAATTGAGTTTATAAGTGTCACCATGTTTAAAAATCAGTGGCTTTTATTCTACCAAAAGCAATCTGCAAATTTAATGCTATACCCATCAAAACTCCAACTCGATTCTTTACAGACTTTGAAAGTATACTACTGAACTTTATATGGAAAAAAACAAAAAACCCAGGATAGGTAATACAATCTTTAATAATAAAAAAAACTTCTGGAGGTGTCACATGCCTTATTTCAAGTGGAACTACAGAGAAATGGTAATAAAACTGCATGGTATTGGCAAAAATAGACACTTCGATCAATAGGATCATATTGAAGTCCTAAATATAAATCTACACACCTATGGACAACAGAAGCCAGAAATTCACAATGGAAAAAGGAACCATTTTCAACAAATGTTCCTGGTATAACTGGATATCACCATGTAAAATAATCCAAATAGATCCATATCTATAACCCTGCACAAAACTCAAATCCAAGTGAATCAAGAACCTCAATGTAAAACCAGATATACCGAGATTGATGGAAAAGAAATTGTGGACTGATCTTTGATGTGGGAGTGATTTCTTATTAATAAAAAAACTGCCTAGGCCCATTTGATAGGCCAACCCTTAGGTAGGCGGAGAAAACAGAACACAATGCTGGGAGAAAGAAGCTGAGTCAGAGAGTCACCATGATTCTCCTGCCGGACACAGATGCAGGTTAAGATGTTTCCTGGTAAGCCATCTCGTGGGCTAGACAGATTATTAGAAATGGGTTAGATCAATATGTAAGAGCTAGCCAATAAGAGGCTGGATCTAATGGGCCAGACAATGTTTAAAAGAATACAGTTTCCGAGTAATTATTTAGGGACATAAGCTAACCAGGCAGCCATGAGCTGCCGTGGCAGAAACACAGCCCGCCACTGCCACTCCTATTACAACAGAGTGGTGCTGCCGCTCTTATTACAACAGATCTTGAACAAATTGATACAGGAAAATACTTTCTGAAGAGAATACTGATGACGCCGTGAAATTGAAAACTTCTGTAAGGTAAATCACACTGTCAAAAGGACAAAACTATCTATAGATCACAGAATGAGGAAAGATCTTTACCAATCCCACATCCAACAGAATATAAATAAATTGATGAAATGAATAAAGCATGCAAGAAACTAGACTAAATAATTTAGCAACAAACTAAATAATCCAATTAAAAATGGGGTATAGATTTTAACATAATTCTCATCAGAGGAATCTCAAATGGCTGAGAAGCACTTGCAGAAATGTTCCACATCCTTAACCATCAGGGAAATGCAAATCAAAATGACTCTGAGATTCTGTCTTACACTTGTCATAATGGCTAAGATCATAATCACAAATGAGAGCTATGCTGGAGAAGATGTGGGGTAAGGGGAACACTCATCCAATTGCTGGTGGGAGTACAAACTTGTGTAGTCACTTTGGAAATCAATATGGTGGTTTCTCAGAAAACTGGGAATCAATTTACCTCAACACTCAGCTGTACCACTCTCAGGAATATACTCAAAGGATGCTCCATCCTACCACAAACACACCTGCTCATCTGTGTTCATAGCATCTTTATTCCTAACAGTCAGAAACTGGAAACAATGGAAAAGTCCCTCAACTGAAGAATGGGTAAAGAAAATGTGGTACATTTACACAATGGAGCACTACTCAGCAGTTAAGAAATGACATCTTGAAATTTCTACACAAATGGATAGAACTAGAAAAAAATCAACCTGAGTGAGGTAACACAGACCCAGAAAGACAAACATGATACGTATTCACTTATAAGTAGATACTAGACCTAAAGTAAATGATAATCATGCTATAACCCTCAGATCCAGAAAGGCTTAGTAACAAAGGACAGTTAAGGAGAAGCATGGATCTCCCTGGGAAGGAGAAAATAGAATTGATTTTTTTTTTGGATGAACTGAAGGTAGATGGGAGGAGGGAGAGAAAGATAACTGGAATTGGAGGGCATTTGGGGGTGCTGTGGAAACCTAGTGTAGTAGAAGCTCCCAATATTCTAAGAGTGTGACCATAGTGAGGACTCTTAGCAATGGAGGCTATGGAGCCTGAACCAAAGTACATAGAAGTTGTAACTATGCAACTTCTAGCAGTGGGACAGATGCACCAACACAGCCACAAAACCTTCAACCTAACATTTATCCTGCCTGCAGATATCAGGGGACAGTGGGACACAGAACTTGTGGGAGTGGCCAACCAATGACTGCTCTAATCTGAGGCCTCTATGGGAGTGGCCAACCAATGAGTGCTTTAATCTGAGGCCTTTATGGGAGTGGCCAACCAATGACTGTTCTAATCTGAGGCCTCTGTCATGAAAAAGAACTCAAGCCCAACACTGCGTGGATGACCAGGAGTTGGAGACCCAATAGTCCTGAGACCCAGGATGGAAAAAACCTCAATCAAATGATTCCTAATGATATTCTGCTGTTCTCATAGATCATGGCCTAGTGCAATTGTCTTCAGACAGGCTTCATGAGGCATTGATGTGAGTGATGGGAGCAGATGCAGAGACCCACAGCCAACATTAGGCAATGAGAGAACCCAAATCAGAGATCTCCATTGGATCCCACCCTGGATGCTCAGGAAACCTTGTGTAAGAGGAAAAGGAAGAAGTGTAGGAGGCAGAGGGGTGAGGATACTAGGAGACTATGGCCCACAGGATCAACTATGCAGTCTCATAGAGGCTAGAGCAATAAGTACAGAGCCTGCATGGGTCTGAGCTAGGTCCTCAACACATACGCTATGGTTGTTAGCTTGTTATTCTTGTGAAAGTGGGGGTGCCTTTGACTCTTTTGCCTGCTTCTGGAACTCTTTTTCTTCTACTGGGTTACCTTGCCCAGGGACTCTTTTCTTCTACTTGGTTGCCTTGCCCAGGTTTGTGTCTATCTTATCGTATCTTGTTATGCCTTGTTCAGCTGATACCCTGGGAGGTCTGCCTTTTTTTTTTTCTTCTGAAGGGCAATGAAGGAGGAGTGTATCTGAGGGAGAGAGAAAGTGTGTGTGTGGGGGGGGGGGTGGGGCTGAAAGGAGTGGTGAGAATGGAAACTGTGGTCAGAATGTATTGTATGAAAGAACAATAAAAACATGTAAATGAATTAAAAACCAGCGGCATCAATCAATGGGAACTTATGTCTTACCACTTCACAGTAAATCTTTCTTAGTTCATTTCCTTCTCTTATAAGTCACAAATGCAATTTCAATAACGCTACTACAAACTTGAATTTTACGTAGATTGTTTAACCATCATTTAATTGTATTACTTTGCACTAAACACAAACGGAATGAAATGAAGAAAGAGCTAATGTTCTGCAGGTTTGCTTGTGAGGCTCTGAGTATCTAAGAAAAGAGGTGGCAGGATTCTGAACACAGGTGGCTAGGCTTCAGAACCGTCTGCCACCTGGAAGGCAGAAAGTCTCTGAGAGCATTCTTTTCAACAGGAAGTAGGGCAATAGCTGAACATTTCCTTGCTCGGTGTATGTAGCTTAAACTCCACAGTTGTATTGTTTAAGCCTCTCGTTTCCACTCCTGGCACCTCTGCCTTGTGCTATAAACCCACTTGCTCTTGGATACAGTTCCACTGTGGGATTTCTATAACCCAGGAGCAGAAATGGCCATTTCCTTTACTTTACCCGAATCGAGGCTATTCTTACAAACAGCTTGCTTGCTCTTTTAGATCAGAGTATTTTATTACAGAATTCTTCCTCAAATAATGTTTATAGCAGATTGATAGTATTGTTCTAATTAGCATGCAGTAGCAAAACTGTCTTCATTATGTATTTGAATAATTTGAAGTACTCCAATTCAACACTTACTTTGATAATAAAAGATTTTTGAGTATTTAAATGAACAAACAAAATATGAACCATTGAGCTCAGAGTGCTTCCTTTCAAGAATCTTAAGGCTTTATGTAGAGAAATAATTCCTTGGGCTTTTAATACCTATCACTCTAATAGTTTGAAAGCCTCGTTAAATAGAATTGAATCTATTTCTTTGTTAGTGAGCTTAGTACTTTCTTTAATATCTAATGATTTGAATGAAATACCCGCTGTGCCTAATTTGACCGTTATTGAAAATTTCATAGGGCATATCCTCAGTGCAACAAGAGAATATTGGCATCAGTTCTTTCCAAATGAGATCAGATGCTAGGAATCAGCAGCCACTTTTTGAACCATATCTGTGCTAAGAGCTATCAGGTATTGTTTGGAGCCTGGGCAATTAGAGTAACTAGGAAGCTTGAATGGATGCCCAAAGATCCCTTTTTAAGTTCTTAACACTTGTGAACTTTGATGAGCTCACCTCTCCTGGCTTTGAAAGCAGCCAAGAAAGAGCCAACAGTGAAGGAGTGCAGATGGAGGCTGGACACTAGAGCCGGCAAGAAGCAGAATCCTTCTAGAATCTTTGCTAAGCACATAGACTCCCTGGTACTTGATACTAATTACCTGAGATGGATATGGACTTCTGACCTTGAGCATGTAAAATGATGACTGTCATTTTCGGTAGTATTTGAAACCGGAAAAAGTAAGATCTTAGCACAGGGGCTAAGTCTCAGCTGTTTTGTGGTTGTTTTAAGATTTACTATTTGTTTAATGTGTGCCTGCCTGTGTGTCTGTGTCTGTGTATATATGTATGTGAATTACCCCCAGAGAGCAGAAGAGAGTGTCAAAGATCTTGGAGTTACAGGCAGTTGGAAGTCACTGAAAATTGGTTCTGGGAACCAGAACCAAATCCATATGCTATGGAAGTTTTCTTAAACATGAAGACTCAAACCTCAGCTTTTCTAAGATTTGATTGGAATGTGGAACCTGTGTGATGACTGAATTTTGAAGACTAACTGTGCATTTGAATCACTTAGGAATCTACACTTGCCTGGAGGATTTTATATTTTTACTTTAAATTAAATTACCTTACAAGTTAGACACGATAGTGCATTCCCACAATCCCATCAGCAACTGGAAAGCAGGAGTTGGAGTTTAAGGTAACACTACAAGAGCACCTGTACCAAACAAAATGAAACTAGTTGTTAATTATGCAATTTGTATAACTTGTTATGATGGGAGCCACCATCAGAAGTACAAATGTTTTAAGAATTAAGCGTCAGCTTTTTCTAATGGTTCCTAACCACCGAGTACTTCAAATGCATGCATCCTGTCCACTCTAAATATTGTTCTAACCAGCAATATTTATTTAAATTGCCACGTAAGGCCTGTTCAGTGTGATTTTAAACACCACCATTACAACTTGCTGATCATTTTCTTGTTTTTCCCCCATAGGAAAGGCAATTATTAGACATGAAAGGAGCCAATTAAATAAACCATCAATGCTAATGAACTTATGTTTGGCAAGTTGATGCTAAGAACTAAGAATAAAAAATTTAAAAAGCTATTCCATATTTAAGAGTCATGAATATCTAAGGCATTTTTGAAATTAAAAATGCTACTTATTCCTGAAATATTTAGTAGTATTGAGAGTATTACAATATTTAAGTAGAAACCATCAGATCATATTAACTCATTTTAAAAGATTTTGTTCTATATATTTCAATCATGAGAAAAGATACATATTCATTGTTTTATGACAGTGTTTTCAATATGCATTCATGCTGACAGGAAGATGCAATGATTGTCAGAGTACTTGGGAGATGAACCATAAGTCAGTGAACAAGGCACAGCATGGTATGTATGTATGTTATATATCATATGAAATACCTGTTTGCACATCAGATGACTTCTTCTCTTTTTAAATCAAGGACTATTCGAAAACAACCAAAATGTCAACATGCTTTGACATTTTGGTGACATACTTAGGGAGAAGCAAAAAGACACCCAAACAAAGCTATAAAATTCAGTAGAAGATTTATTTATAAAACATTTAGATTCAGAGAGTTCAAAAAGTAAAGATAAATAGGAAACCTGTCCCCTTGTGTAGTCACTTGCCATTTCTGATCATCCACATTTAAGGGACTATTAATCCTTGTATATGCTAAACCTTTCAGACTTTCGGTTTCCATTCCCCTGGGTGTTGGAATGAAGGGAACATAGACCTGGAGATAAAGCAGCTGCTAGCAGTTTGACACTCAGCATACACCATAAAATCTCATCAACGCCTGATCTACAGGGTAAGAGTTTGACCCCCTCAAGTTTGAGAACAAACCAAATAACACTGTGTGGGACAGTCCTTTAAAATAGCAAAACAGCACGTAAACAATTATTGCACCTAGCCATCTGGACTGTAAGAGTCACCCATGCCTGTGCACTACCTGACCCGGTACTGAAAACTTAAAACAAGGATTTTGCAGTTTCTTATGTCAAAAAGCATGAATGAGGCCAATGACCATCAGTGCCACAGGCTTCCAGCAGGTTGCTCTTGGTATTACCATTTGTATTTCTCACATGAACTGCCCAATGTAGCAGCTGTTTAATTCAAAGTTTTGTAATTAACAAAGCAAAAGTAAAAGTGTAGCAAGAAACATAAATCCTCTATGATCTAATCGTAGAAATTATAATCACAAAGGTACCAGGATTATCCTTGGATACATGGGAAATTCTGCATGGTGGCATATGTATTAGGGATGGGTGATTATGGGGGTAATTTTGTCATCTGCCCATCACACTGGTCATTCTCCTTCTTTTGATCCCTAAGTAAATCCTGGGTTTGGCTCCTTCTGAGTCATCGAGAGGAAGTTTCTTTCTGTCTATGAATCTCCCCTTAAATGGAGAACAACATTCAGGGTATGAGTCAGCAAAAGTCTCCTTTTGGGAATTTAACTCATTAGATAAAGTCTTACAACTGCCTAACTTTCCAATCCATTTGACTTTCATGTGCATACAATTTTCTTCCTTTTGGTTCTAGTCTTTAGACTAGAACTGTCCATTCCTCAGTGTCTTAAAAAAGGTTAGCATTTATATCTATTTATAGTCACCAATGGGTAAAGCATATACAACTAACAATCTATGTGATTATTAAGTGGAATTGATGGAACTCAGGGATATTTCATGCACACTTTAAAACTGCACACTTTAAGATTGGGTATATTATGATCTCCTTTCTGCTAACACACACACAGTGGGGAGGGGAGAGGTAAGTTCAGTCAATAATTTCAATTCTGGGATAGTGCTGTTTCAGGGATTCCTGCCAGCGTTTTGTTTTTCGAAGGACATTTGTGGTCTGTTCTTCTAATGGATTGATTCATCGAGAGCATGAACCTGCAGAAAATAATGGAACAATCTGACCTCAATGTTAGGTCTGGGATTTTCTGGCGCCCATGCATGACAAGCGCATACTTTTTGCCGATAGTTTCTCTGTGACTACACGCTTCTAGTGACTAAATTGTTCTAGAACAGACTAACTATTGCAAGAGTTTCCTTGGAGTATACATTTTAATAAGAAATCTCTTACTTATTTTAACTGATTAATCAGTTTCTATTGTATGGGGGATACATTTTCAGCCGTATCCTGTTTATGCATAAATAAACCGATCGGCCATATATATTGCTTAAATAAATTCAAGGCCATAAAGAGTATTTAGGGTCTTATAAAATACCAAACCAGTACAACCCGAACAAGGAATTACGCCTTAGTGAGATATTTGTTGTTTATAAAGTTTTTCCAAATATTTATCCATCTCAGAAGCTAATGGGAGACGTTCATGCAAAATACTCCCAAGATTTCCCAAGAACGCTTATGTGCTTAATAAGCAGCTGCAAGTGCCCCAGGATTGCAGGTGTCAAGTTACTTTAGTTTTCTTTGCGCAACAGAACTCCAAGCCATCTTATGTAGAACTTGCTTTATGGAAGCTCACTTGTACATTGTCTATCTCTTCTCTGAGCATTTTCAGTCCTTCTTCTTGTTAATTATTCTGGAAGAATCTCAGGTATCTCTATTAATTAGGCTTTTCATTGCTTTTTCTTTTCATGTCGTCTGAAATAATCACCATTTAAATCTAAGGTTTTTGCTAAGTAAATTGAACTTATTCCCATTCTTTTTCAGCAGTCTGTGTATTCCACAGCATTGAGGTGACAAAGGTGCCGAATCTCAGGAAGCAGATGTCTTCCTTTTGATGGCTCACTGCACCTGAAGCTCCAGTGTGAGGAAAATAAGAATCATCACTAGCAGAAAATGAAAGTGGGAAAGTGTAGGCATTATTTTGGCCAAAAACTCCTCAGTGGTAGTCAATAGTTCACTGAAAAAATTACCGCACATTCTCTTGAAAAAGTTGTAAGCATTACTGAGTGTGGTTTATTTTTTATTATTTTTTGTTAACAAAAAGAATAAAGGAAATATACGCTTTTCCAGTTCTCAGGCATCTCACACTCAGTCTTGAAATAGATGAATAAATAATTAACCTGACTTGCATTATGCCAACTGGTAGTAAGTACAGAAAGAAATGCTGGACACTAAAAGGGTAACTGCTTGTGATTCTCTTACAGACAAGACAGTCCTTAACTGGTGACCTACAAAAAAAGAATGATACATTTATATCAATATTACTAATAATTATAGTAATTTATATAGAAAGAAAAATCTGAAAGACAAGGAAAGTAAGTATATAAACATTGTCAAGGAAGAAATTTGCATCCATGAAAAACTGTATGAAGATTCAAGGGGAATATCTATAGAGAAGAGTGAACACTGGTTGTGTGGATTATACTGGATCTATTAGGGCACTGTGTGGACTTTGGTTTAGTCCTTGGTATGGTATTTTCTATTTTTATTTTTATTATTGTGATAAAACATCATGATCAAAATAATTTAGACACAGAAAGGATTTATTTGATCTTGAAATTCTAGATCACATTTCACTGTTGATGAACGTCAAAGCATGAACTTGAAGGCAGGCCTGCTTATTATTCCACATAGCAATGCCTCTGACCAAGGAGCTCACTCCACAGCTGAAGAGAGATAGCAGCAAGATCCATGGGGAATGCTGCTGTATCTGGCCTACAGGCTTGCTTATACACGGGCAGCTTCCTTATACAGTTCAGGATCACCTACTAGGATGGTAACACTCACAGAGTTATAGTGGGTCTTCCTCCATCAATTACAAATCAAGAACATCTCCACAGCTATGCCCAGGGTAATCTATGTTGAAGATTCCTCTGATGCACACCCCGCACCTCCCCCCTTACCCACAACAGCCAATGAAGGCTGTGTCAAATTGACAGATAAAGCTAATCAGGATAAACGCCACTAAAGGGAGTACATTTGAGCTGTCAAAGAAACACAGCTGATTTCTATATGTATATCAGGCAGTGATGACTATTCAAAGTGAAAGAAGTCATATGTAAAAGTGTCAAACTGGAACATAGAGCATTAGCGAAGCTATGGATAAAGGCTCTTGTAAGCCACAGTGAACTGGTCCCTGGTCCCCACCGGCTATATAACAACCTCAACACTTTTCCTTGTTCCTTTAACTCTTTGTTTCTAAACTATAGACAAAATAACAAAAAAAAAAAACCCTGCAAAATAATTAATGGGAAACCATGTTTGAGTTTTCAATGCATGCTTCCCAATAAGTGAGGAAATTTATTTATATCCACCAGACTCACAATCCATTGCATAGATCCGGCAATGTGGACTCACCTCTCCAGTCCCTTCAGCACTGGAGCAGGCTGTGTTGCAGGGTTCCAAGGACCTTGCAGGCAAAAAGCAGGCTTGAGGGCAGGGTGGGTTGGGAGAAAGAAATCTTAACAGCAGAAATACTTCCTGCTGGCTCCTGGGTCCCTTCAACACTGGAGTAGGCTGTGTTGCAGGATTCCACACTGGTGAAAAGGCAGGTGAAGAAAACATTCTTTACAAAAGCTAAATGATTCCTCTAATGTTTTCCAAGATAATATCACGGAGACTGAAAGGTGGACACTGAAGAAAACTGAGATAAAAAAGAAGATTGACTCTGGACATTAAACAGGAAGACACCGAACACACCAAAGTTTGTTTCTTATTAGCAACAAAGTCCAACCTGGAGCTTGCAGAATGGACTTACAAACTTGGATGGATGAATGGATTTGTAGAAGTGGAGAGGAGAGGATTTACAGGCATTAAGCTAATGTACCCTGAATAGACTGCACACATGGTGATCTCATTCCTGAAAGAAAAAATGAGGGAAGCATCTCTTGATATCAAGCTGCTTTTAATGGATCAGGATGGCCTGTGGACATCTCTTGGAACATTTGAGTCCTTTACCAATTAGTTGGATCAAATATGGTCTCCTTTGGATACTTGAAATTATAATTAAGACCATAAAGTAGCATTTTCTCTTCAGCTTGATTCAAATAAAAGGATTCTACTCTTGAAATTTACTTAAAACTTAGACATCACTTCACATTAATGTTCATGATCAATCTCTTTCTTTGCTCCTGAAATATAAATTTTACTCAAAGGAAGCCCTCTCCTAGAAAAGCAGGCTCAAAATTACAAATTCTGAGCTTAGTATGCAGAGAGGAAAGAGAAGGTTTCAATTGTAAGGCGAAAAATATAACTAATCAATTATTAATCAATTAATAAAACAATATATTAGTTAATATAATGAAATAAAGGTACAATTTAAAATTTCAGATGTTGAAAGCTAGAAATTTTTATTCATAGTCAAAGTTTTAATGGCCAGTGTCTCCACTGAGATCCAAAACTAAAGACACTTCCTTTAAGCCCTCTGAGCTGTGTTTCCAAAGAACCTTGATATTCCATTTGTGCAACTAAATTCAGTAGGTTCCCCCACTCCTACACATCCAGACAGTCAGACATTTCAATTGTTCCTGATTTGTCCTTTGTCCAATCAGCTTGGAAGTGCAGGTATCTTCTTTATTAGTACACATGCAGTTTTGGAAGATTTTTTTTCTAGACCAGAAAGACTTCTGTCCTCAATACCAACTTAGAGGACTGGTAACATCATGTGTTCGTGTTAACAAACAAGGCTGGGCATGGTGGATACATACAAACATTCTTGAACTTTATTCAAAAAATTGTCCCCTCCTAAGGATAAATATGGCACTACTAATTCCAATTTGTTTTTCTGTGAGTTTCTCTATGAGCAGTTGTGATGGCCTTAAGTTTGGTGAGGGAATAATTCAATTACTTTTCTTAGCTATATTTGTGCTTCAAGACCTAGAAATTTCTTTTGAGAAATTAAATGACATATGTGAGATATTGATATATTGTGATATTGATATATTGTTATATTTGACTTTTCATGTTTAACTGATTCACGAGCAGGTACTATTTGCAATAGATGCTCCTAAGGGGCCAGCGGCACACAATTAAAACTGTGTATACTCCTGGAAAAGTAAATGGTTTTTGAAAAAGTTTTCAAGATTTTTCCTTTGATATGTGTGTGCTCTTGGAAGCTAGAAAGAGTGTCACGTGCCCTGGAGCTGGAGTTCCAGGTGGTTGGGCTCCACTGATGTGTGTCATGAGAACAGAACTTGGTCCCACTGATGGACAGTGCTCTGAACCATGGCACTCTCTTGTCAGCCCCTGCTTTTGAAATTGAAAGGAGAGAGAAAGGCTTTCTATGTGATAGAAGAGGGAGACCCAGAAAATCCTGGGTCCCTTATTTCCATGATTGTTTCCTTATTTAAAAGGCTGTATGCATTACTCATCTTCGTTGTGTGTTAAGCAAGAGGAAGAGGTAGACAACACAGGTACTTGTGTCCCAAGCAGTAACAATGCTAGTCCCTGAATCCGGGACTTTGTGACAAGGGTGGTGGCAGGTGATAAGACTGTGTGTGTGTGTTCTGTAGATGCACTTCCACTTGCACAACCCAAGGCGAGATACCTGGAGTGAGTTAGCCCCTGTGTTATGAACTGTTAGGTCTCTGGAAAACTGTATTTAGAGGCTTGTTCCCATGTCTTTACCTGGAACCAGTGTTCTTTAGACCTGGGCTAACTAGGGCTACTGGCTCCAATAGTCAACAGGAACCGTAGAGTAAATAGGACCCTCTTTTCTATGACTTGTATAAACATCAGAATGTGGATTTAAACTGAATTGATATTGGCTTTATCAACTATAATTATTGGCAACCAGAAACCTGATTTTAATTTGATTGAAAATAATAAAGAAACATGAGATATCTGGCATTCAGAATGTTGTGGAGCAATTTGTACTTATTAGCCAGAAAATATTCATAGCAATCAATAGCTTAGCCGAAATCAGATGTCTAGAAAAATAAATGGCTCATTTTAAATGTTGATAGGGTATTTAAAAACATGAGCCCTTGAGATTCTGGTAACAGTAATTTATTTTATGGTTCAAGGAATAGTGAATTCAAGTTTTCTGGTGCCAGAAAACAATTAACCCTGCATATTGTCCATGCACTATACTGAATCCATTTCAATTCTACTTAATCTGTATACCCCCATAAATCAATGTTCTCAGAACAGATCAATTGGTTTTCCAATTTTATAATCATGGTTAGAAATTCCATGTGCTATTTTTTTAAGATCTCTTCTTGCAGTGAAATTTAACACAATAGAGAAGTCAATCAGTATTTTTCCTTACCTAAGAAATGTCTATCTCTAAATGGAAGACACAAACACACACACAAACACATTACATATTCTATGTGGATAGTGTATGTAGTGTGTGCATATGCAATGAACCATTATAGTTTATACATACCCATATACATTTATAATAGTCATGGTAGGATATCTATCTAGAAATAGTTTTAGGTAGGATATTATAACTATAAGATAGATAAATAGATAGATAGATAGATAGATAGATGATAGAAAGAATTAGTCTAACATAAAAATGAGAAGATAGACACTTACTGAGTAGTTTTATATAAGATTGTACCATAAAGCCCTTTCTTATATTTATGTTATAGAATGTTACTAATCAGGAAAACTTTGTGAATAAAAAAAATCTCTTGTTTTATCACGTGAAGATATTCTGTTTGATTTCCCAGGCAAAATTTATTTGCCTTAGAAAAAAATATTACCCATGGTAGGAACTGTGGCTCTAAAATTTTTACCTAAGTTCAGAGCTCTAAATTTCATAAAAGACTTCCCAAGACCTATTTATCAGAGAGAAAATGCTTTCTCAGTAGTCATAGAAAGTTTGCAATGATTACCTGAAGGAAATGATTGTTGTAAGTGTAAAGAACAAGTTACAGCTTGTTTACTTCTCTAGGCAAATCCGAGGAAAGACATCATGGAATTAGTATATTGTCCTGTGCAAAAAGTCTCGGGTCTTGCTTATATTTTCTCAAAAGCAGTGAGCATTTGACAGAATCTCATTTGTCAGCTGATGTTTCCTCCCTGTGCCTTCCAAATGACTCAGCATCTCCTCCTGGCTTGTGAAGCGCAGAATGCTGGATCACCCAAAGATTCCTGTCTCACAAAGTCAGCAGAAATGAAAAATACAAGGAATAAAAGATTAAGTTTCATGACTATCATGTGTCATTATTATGTAAAGTATCTTAAAAACATTCCCTCCATATTAAGAAGGCGGCCCCTCTTACATCACCTGGAGTAGACTGTGAAGTCTTCATTGTTAATGGATCACAGGCAATGCTCCCATCACTGTTCTGAGGGAAGCTGAGAGCAGACTTCACTTAGAGAACCAGATACAAGTATCTTCCTTGGTGCAAAATGAGATCTGTAGGAACTCTGGGAACAACTTTTGACAAAGACAGATCCCAGTTTTTGCACTGGAGATGCTGCTTCTTCTGGGCTCAGTTGTGGTCAAGGTGGCTGTTTTTCACACGTGATAATATGACATCTCTTCCCTCAGAGTTAATGTTTTATTCTATTTATATAAGGCATACAGTGGTTTTTTTTTCTAGGCTTGAAAACTCAGAATAATTAGACAATAAAGCAACTCTGTGATATGAAGAAGAACAGAGTGAATAGATCTGGCTTTTGGGAAAATAAGGGTTCATCTGATTTGGATTAGCTGAAAAAAGACGGCGCTTACATTTACCCATTCCCTTCTAAAGAAAGATAGCAGTGTTTTGGGTTTTATATGTCCTTAAGAACTAGTGAAAATCACTGCTTAGATTTCGCATATGAGTGGAAATAGCATGGTGTTTTTTAATTACTATGCTTTTGTTATCTACCACTTAAAAAATCTTAGGCAGCCGGGCGGTGGTGGCGCACGCCTATAATCCCAGCACTCGGGAGGCAGAGGCAGGTTGATCTCTGTGAGTTCGAGACCAGCCTGGTCTACAGAGCTAGTTCCAAGACAGGCTCCAAAGCCACAGAGAAACCCTGTCTCGAAAAAAACCAAAAA
>NC_022025.1:5523917-5571499 GCF_000317375.1 Microtus ochrogaster
AAAAAAAAAAAAAAAACCTTAGGCAAAATCATCATAGCAAAGTGGTTCTTTTATTTTAAATTTATCAAAGTTATCTGCAAACTAGATAGCTAAGATATGGGAAATGGCAGGGGATGCTCACATAAACTTCTGATGTTGGGTTACAATCAAATGCTTGCTGAGCAGTGCCTTTCCTAGGAATGGGCACGGTCATGTGAACCTTTGGTGTGTGCACTCCCTTGCATTCAATGTTTGTCTCCATACAAAGCTGATTTCCCTTTGTGGTGAGTAGTTTTTGTGAATTTCACATTCAGCACACAAGTATACTTTAGAATACGATTCATGACAATAAATTCTAAAGCAGGATTAGCTATTTGCTTAGAGATAATGAAAGGGAAAAAAAATCAAGCCTGGATCTTCTGTAACTATTTCAGTTACATAATATCAAATCGAGTTCATGTTTATTTTGGTCAGTGCAGCAAGCAGGTACAGCCTGAAGATAGGCTAGGATGAGCCAAGTTAAGTAAAATGTGTCTTTACATAATTGCCCTTCTAAATAGCATACATTTTTCTAGTATACCTTATATTAAATGTTTTTTACAAGTTGAAAAATGTTCAAAGGCATGTACGTTTCCAAATAAAATACACATATTGTAGCTTAAAATTTCTTAATGACTATTCAGACAGAATGATGTGTGAAGCGATGCTTACGATTTTATTTTTTTTAAAGCAAAGCTCTAATGTTTTTCTATCGCTACTAAAGATTCTATTACCTGAATTACCAAGGATAAAAATTTGTCATATATCTGACACAAGCATCCATAAATCATGTGAAAATACTGGGAACTTTGGTTTGGTAAACATTTGAGACCAAGCCTTGAAAACAGTGACTTTCAATAATTGTTTGTCTTATTTTGATAGAATGATTATTTTGCTCAATTGACAATTAAATACTCCTTTTAAAGGGTCACATACCTCTACAGGCACATCGTATAATTATGGGTCAAAGGCACAGTGTTAAGTGCTGCAGCAATGCAAGATGTAATGGTAAATTTCTTGCCATCAAAGGGCCTCTTTTTTTTTACGAGGTAGAGTTGCGTTACTGAAGGACACTTAGGACGAAGTCCTGAGGGAGGACAACTGATTCAGAACCCATGCAGTATTTGTAGGGATGTAATTGTGAATCTAAAGCGAGAGAGCTTGTGTGGTCCAGTGAATGAGGAATTATGTATCCAGAGAAGAGTCTCTCAGCGTAGGTTTGTTAGAGTAACAGGAAGTTGTGTATGGATGATGTGATGGATGGCAGGTTAGACAGTGAAGCAGAAATGGACCAGGATGCAAAGGTCAACAACTTCTTCAATGTTGTATGTTAATACAATTAAGACATAATTTCTTTATTCATGAGGGAGACAACTTTTTTTTTTTTTTTTTTTTTTTTTTTTTTTTTTTTTTTTGCTGAGCACCTACTGGCCAGTCCCAGTTTCATTTTCTTTGCAGATGTGAAGGCACTAGAAACCCACCAAGTCATGTGTGAGAAAGCAACCACCAGGTGGCAGAACTGCACTGGATTCACTGGCATCATCCAAAAGCTGAACCCCAGAAACCTTCAGTCAACTCTTACTCAGAGCAGCTTGGCTTTAGTCTGACATTAAAGCTCCGAACCTTTAGTGGACTCTATTCTTCTTCCCACTTACTCCAATGGACAGATGCTATAAAATGAATATTGCATGGACATATATCCTAAATTATTTCTCTGATTGCATTGCAGTGAAAGCACATGAACAGACACATTTTCGTATAATAAACTCCTAACTTAGAGTTTAAAAAATAATTTAACATGTCAATCTAATTTCTTTTTTGCATATTTTTTCTGCTGCTAACATAGAATGAGTCCATCACAATATGGTCCATCATCATAGCAGAACATGATGAGCCTAATGATATTTTGTCAGTGAACTCTTAGAATGGATTTTCTTGTCTAATCTACCAACTAGATAAACTAACAGGAGATATGCTGGATTTTCTTATTCTTGTCAAGCATGCCACAGTACAGTTTTGCCATTGTGTTGAGAACAGGCTGCTAGAGTAAATAGTGCAATGTTTGTTTTTCAATGTAATGCAACTGTAGGGTTAAATTTAGGCAGCCTCTATGTTTAATATGGAGATTGTCTATTTTGTCTCTCTTAGTGAATGGTACATTGATCAACTTCGTTCATTGACTAGCTGTACCTAAACAAGATCTTCTGGTGATACAATTACTTCCTCATTCTGGCTTTGTATCATTGCACAGTGGTAAAGTAATTAGTACTCCAAAGACACAATCAGTGTCCAGCAGCACCAGATGAGGGCAAAGCTTGCTCTAGAACTGATCTCTTTATTAGAACCTTGGGTTAATCCTTATAGATTGCTTTGCTACTGACCATAAGTCATGTGAAAACTATTTTAATTACATTTCATTGAGGGAGAGAATTTTGGACTCATTGAGGTAGAATAATGCATGCACCACATAAACAATACACACGAATGGATGACTTCAAGTATTAGAATACCAAAGCAACAGGCAACTAGTGTTTGTGATTTTCAAGTTACAAATGGATAAAAAAGAAGTGGAAACGATCGGGAACCCTAAACTCCTTCACAGAAGCTTGTTACTACCTCTGCCCTGTTGCCTCTTGTAGTTTAGGACTTCTGGTTGGATGTGCATAATTAAGACATAGGTCTCCTTTTTATGAAAAGATTACTCAAGGCAGAATTAAAGTTTATTGTTCTCTAGGGAGTTCTCGAAGGCTCTGTTTCTTTTTCTTCATTCTTCTTCCTTCCCTCTTTTTTCTCTTTTACTTCCTTACTCTGTGACACTTCTCTTAAACTGAGGCAAAACGTATAGAAACTTGATAGAAACATATTCTTCTGTGGGTTCCCCTTCCACTTGTTTATTTCAAAATCATAATAAAATATCTACAAATTGAGCATATATTGGTACATATATAATTCTATAAGATTCTTCTTTGGTAAGTAATAACTTTGAAGTCCTTGTAGATTTGAATTCTCTGCTTCTGAACAACAAACTAGTCTCTGTGATTTTAAAGGTTTTTTGTTTGTTTGTTTGTTTTGTTTTTTGAGATAGGGTTTTCTTGTGTAGCTTTGGAGCCTGTCCTGAAACCCACTCTGATACCAGGCTGGTTTCAAACTCACAGAGATCCATCTGCTTCTGCCTTCCAACTGCTGGTCTTAAAGGCGTGCACCACCATCACCAGTCAGATTTCAATTTTTTTGAAAGTCTTAATATTTCTTTTGTTTTTGAGGATTTCATAGAGTATATAATGAAATATTATATACCTTCCCTCATATTCCCTATAAACCTCAAGTATGCCCCCTTTCAAATTCATTACCATTTTTCATGCCTTCTAAATCTAGTTATTGCTGCTCACATGTAAATATACGTGTGACGCCAGTTACTGGAGCATGGGAAACCTACCAGCAGTGGCAACACACCCAGAAAAGAGGATTCCTATTCCCAGAAGCTATCAACTAAACATTGCTCCTGTGGAAATCCCGAGACCTGGAGAGCATCAACCCAGGCTATGCTAGGATGTTGGGTGGCTTGATCTGGTCCCAATAACCAGAGATCCTGAGAATTCAGGAGTGTAGAGCCATGCTACAAGTGAGAATGTTTTGCAGCACTTTTGCTCAGTCTTAAATTCTTAAATTCTTTTTATATCTTCTTCTATTGATGCTCCCTGTGCCTTGGTGATAGGAGGCACAATACAGGTACTCACTTGGTCTGAGCACCGTGTCTCTTATTCTTAGCACTTGGCTTGGTTCTACATTTCTTCCTTGACTGCTTTCCACTGCAAAAAGAAGCTTCTCTGAACAATGATGAAAGCTGCTTAAGTCTATGGAAATAAGCATAAATATTAAGAATGACTTTAAGAGGACGATGCTTTAGCCGATTCTACTCTGGGCCTATGGTGTCCCAGCTATGCAGTGCATAAAATCACCTCCTGTGGAGCAGACCTAAAATCCAGTGGTTAATTATTCCATTAGACTCATGCCACAATTGTACCAGTTGGTACTGTCTTTTCTGGCAGCTGCAAGCTGCAACACATAGATCCCAGGACGGGGTAAGTCCCTTGATATCTTTTCTCCCCCAAAAGCCTGCATAGTACCCTCCAGTACTATAAAAATTATCCAGTAGTAAGGAAGTTTCTGGATCAGTTTTAGATTTAATTCTCTATGTCCTGTTGTCAAAGAATGTAACAAGTTGAGTGATAGGGTATTAATATGTAGTTCTAGTGAGCTAAACATTTTCCGTGTTACTTTGAAGACCCCCTAGGGACTTGCTGATCATTAACTTGTAGGGAGGTATCCCTAATAATCCATGTTATCTGGCAGAGTTATTGTGGGGTGATTCTGTTCCATCTCCCCACTCCCTCTCTCTGTATTTCAAGATGTATTTTTAAGTTAGCCTACTAACTAGTGACTTTCCATAATACATTTTCATAAATTTTTAGTCTGGCTCAACCTTCCCAAGACCTGTTTTCTCTCCCTGCGCCCATCTTCATCCCAGCACTTGCATGAGATTTAGAACCTCATTGTATTCCCATCTGCCTTCTAGTTCACAAATGCTCTACCATCTCACCAATTAGTTTTTTTTTTTTAAGTTGGGTTTTGGGATAGTAGGCTTTATTTTTCTCTGTGAATATGCATATTTGTCTGTGTGAGTGTATGCCATGCATATAGGTTCCTAAAGAGGCCAGAAGAGGAAGTCAGATTTCCAGAAACTGTTGTTACAGGCTAGGGTGAGCCATCTGGTATGGGTGTTGGGAACCAAACTTGGGTCTTCTGAAAGCAGAAAGAACTCTTAACCTTTGAGCCATCTTTCCGGACTGCTGAAATGTGTTTCTCACTGTTTATAAAGTTCTTCTTTCCTGTTACTAAATAATAAATAAACGAACCTTTCAGCATAAGGAATACAGAAGAGTAATTGTACACATGACTACCTGACTGCAAAGTACAATGCAATGACATGGAAGTCCTTTGTATTGGCTCTTCTAATTTCTCATTCTATGTTACTGAAGGGCAGCTACATGAAAGCCCTTGTTAGAGTGTATACACTTGATATGATTCTCCATAGAAATGTTAGTGCTTTGTAGACTAAAAGTCTACAAAGTATTACCTGCCTAGCAGCATCACTGAGCATATTCCAGAATCACAGTCTACTGACTCATAGACATGGTCACAGGTCATGTTGACCCAATCATCATGTTTTGCTATGAAGAGACACCTGAAAAACTGAACAGCTGATTTCTTTGGCTCCTTGCTTTAGACGTTATATTGTTCTTAGTCTCTGGGTTCAACTAACTGGGGCCTCTGTGAGATAGAACTTCATAGTAGGAACAGGCTTTAGAGCAAAGCTCAATTTACGGAAGCCAGAGAGCAAAGAGAGAGGAAAGGGACGAGAGCACACTAACACCTTCAAGGGCATACCTCAGTGACCTAAAGTTTTCTCCTGACGCTACACCCGTTAAAGGTTTTCCACTCTCTGATAACAGCTTGGGCCAGTGACTAACTCATTAACAAATACATTTTTAAAGACATTCAAAATGTAAACCTTAACAATGTGTTTGATGAGAAATGGTTCTTGTCTTTAAAAGTTTCAGGTAAAAAAAATATTCTATTCTTCTCTATATGACCAACAGCACGTACCATTATTCGTGGCCATTTCTCTTTGTCACTGTGTGTATACAAAGACTCTGGTTTAAAAATGAAAGCCATAGTGTGACTTGCAAAGAATAAGTTTTATGAATATCCTTACACAGGACAGCCCTCTAAGAACTGTATACATTACCCGCATGTATACATTTGGAAATATCTGTGTGTGAGTGTGTGTGTGTGTGTGTGTGTGTGTGTGTGTGTGTATATGTATGCAGGAACATAATGCAATTTGGGTTTGCATATTTCAGCAAACATATTTCATACATGTGTATAATAGAATTATTATAAGGCACACTATGCTTTTTGACCATTTTATATAACTTTAGTAGTCATTAAGATCATCATATAGATCCATTCTTTCCTTTGTGGTTGCAGAATGAAGGTATTTTAATTCCATTTTTTACTTTAATGGTTAGAATATTTCTATAAAGAGGAAATTCATTCACTTTCATCAATATGTGGTTACCCCCAAGGAACATATAAAGGCTTTATACATTTTCCATTATTGACTAGTTTTAAAAGTAGCACCTGTCAATCATGGCCAATCCTCCAGTAGTTCTCAGGGGTTCCATATTTAAATACACTTAGATTTCAAGTTGCTCTAGTTTTCAATCTTACTGATGCTCAGTTTGTTCTGTGATGGGAGTCCTTTCTGCTGCCTGCTGATTGGTCCAGTTGTCAAGTTCTTGTAGGCACTGCTAGCTTTTGCTGTCTACCACCATAAGTGCTTCCTGGGAAATTTTGCCCATTTCCTGTCTTAGACTGTGAATCAATCTTGTTTTCTAGAAGAGCAGTTGTTATTAGCAGGAAATTGTTTTCAGCCAGGTGCTGAAGATCGGCTTCACTGCTGGTGGCCATTGTTTCTAGGCCTTTCCAATCTGCGAACCGTTGTTTGTAAAGACCAGCATTATAAATTATGATAATAATTTGAAATTTTTTTACTGAATATAGATTCTTTTCTCATACAATATTCTGATTGCATGAGATCCTCTCCCTCTACTCCTCCAAGTTTCCCCCACCTTCCTTTCCATCCCAATCCACTCGCTTTCTGTCTCTCATTAGAAAAGAACAGGCTTCGAGAAAGATAACAAAACATAAGAAAATTAAATATAGTAATATAAAACAAAAACCATCACATCAGAGTTGGACAAGGCAAACCAGCAGGAGGAAAACAGCCTAAGAAAAGGCACAAGAATCATTAACACATTAACACACTCAGGAGTCCCATAGAAATAACAAACAGAAAACTGTAATATATATGGGGAGGACCTGGTACTGGTCCCATGCTGGCCTTGTGCTTGCTGCTTCAGTCTCTGTGAGCTCACACGCACCTTGCTCAGCTGATTCAGTGGGCCTCGAGTTCTCCTGGTGTTCTTCATACTTTCTGGCTCTTAGAATCTTTCTGCCTCCTCTTCCTTAGTGCTCCCCTATCTCTCAAGGGAAGGATTTGATGTAGACATTCCATTTAGAGCTGTGTTTTCCAAGAGTGCTGTCTCTCTCTCTCTCTCTCTCTCTCTCTCTCTCTCTCTCTCTCTCTCTCTCTCTCGGCTGTGGGTCTCTGTATTTGTTCCCATCTGCTGTAGGAGGAAACTTCTTTGATGATGGCTAAATAATGCATATCCTAGTGTCTTTGGTATGGGAAGGTAATCGGTAAGGCTACCAAAAGTGAACTGTAAATACCAATCCAGGAACAAAACCTTTGATCTACAATGCTGTCCTGCCTGAAAAATATGCTAGGGAAATGGTGGCACAAAGCTTGTAGGAGTAGCCAAGCAAAGTCTGATTTGACTTAAGGCCCATTTCACGAGATGGAGCCCATAATGACAGTGTTTGAGGACCAAGAACCAGAGACAAGATAGCTCAAAACCTATGGTAAAACTAAATACTACTGGTCTATAAAAAAAGTGATATTGACTCCTAATGATATTTTCCTATACTGATACACCAATAATTCAATACACTCTAAGTCTACAGTTTTACTTATCTCACCAACTCATATCTCCATATTTAATGCATACAATCTAAGATGTCAAAGAATATGGATTTTTTTAACTATTCCCCTAAATATTCAACAGCACACAAAGATAAGAAAAATGTTGTGACCATCTACTTCATTTTTTGGCTCATCACGTAGCTCATTTGGAATATATGGAATTTCTGTTTTGAAGTAGCATGTGATAATTTGTTTTTTATGATTGTGGCATTAACTTAAGGTACAAGGATACAAAAATTCTAAATTTAAATAAAAACACTATGTATTGACAAATATATAAATTTGTTTCTGTTTTGTATTTTATATATTTCCTATATTAATTTTTTACTTTTTGACAATTTTATATATGAGCATTGTATTTACAAAATCTCCCCCTGGAATTCTCCTACAAATGCAGTTAAATATTTAATTACAGTCAAATTTATATACATTTTATCCCCTTTTAGATACCAATCTTAATAAATACCCCATTTTATATACAGTAGTTTTGTAAATCACTTAGTTACAGTAAAGGTATTTCCTTACAAGATATTTCTTATAAAACAACAAATTATGTAAGTTTTGTTTTGTTTTTGTTTGCCTTTTTCGAGACAGGGTTTCTCTGCGTAGCTTTGGTGCCTGTCCTGGAACTAGCTCTGGTAAACCAGGCTGGCCTTGAACTCACAGAGTTCCACCTGCCTCTGCCTCCCAAGTGCTGGGATTAAAGGCGCGTGTCACCACTGTCAGGTAGATATTTCTTACACGACAACAAGCTGTAATTTATTTAATCAATCTGTTGTTTGGTATTTGCTATATGAAGATTCTTATGTATATCTTTTTAAATGCTTTGCTGATATACACTCTTTCTCAATATTAGGAGTGCAATTACTGCATTAAATGATACAGATGTACACAGTTTTGTCAATTGTTGCCTTATCAGCAATTGGCATATAATTTACTATTTCACTTTAGAAGAAGTAATGCATGGTAATATCTATTTCATATATTTTATTTCTTGACATTAGTAGAAATAATGCATGGGAATATCTATTTCATATATTTTACTATTTCCCTTAGTAGAAGTAATGCATGGAAAATATATTTGACCTTGAGGTCAAATATTATTTACCTTACCATAGGCTAGACTCCTAGAGAAAACAGTGTCTCCTTCCTTTGCAAATATTGATTGCCAGTATCCACATGGTTTGGGGTGAGACTGTGTGCCAAATTCTCCTCTTCTTCATGAGAATTGGTCCGGCCTGTGCTTGCATGGGTTTTGTTTATGTTTTCACATTTGCTCTGCATTTGTACGTGCAGCTGCCCAGCTGTGTCCAGAAGATAATACTTCCTTATAGCCATTGCCAACCTCTGGCTCTCACCTCTCCTCCCACCACTATTCTGTAGTAATCAGTGCACCTTGGCGGTGGTGTTATGATTTATTGTCCCTTCAGGGATGAGCATTCCGTGCCTTGGCAAATTGTGGGTCTCTGTGTTAATCACTATCTATTACAAACAGAAGGTCCTCAGCTGTGGGATGAGAGGTGCGATTGTCTATCAGTATGACAATAAGTCATAAGGAGTCAGCTTAATACTATGCCCATTTAACAGTACGGTGGTAGTAGGTTGTGAGGTTTTAGTTTAAGTAGTCCAGGGGATGTTAGAAATCAACAGATGAAGAAAAATGATTATAATTCTCAAAGTTAAATCATGAATAAATTATTAATTTAAAACTAAAATTATTATCACTATAAAATTTTTCTGTGATATTTTTATGTCTTCAATTTTTATGCATAAATGTAGAAAGTAGTACATATACATGAAACAGGTTGCTAATATAATTCATTTGTAGTGATTTCTTTGTAAAAGTTGAGGTTCGCTGGATTGCAGGCAAGCATGGTGGAAGGTCCTCTTATCAGGACTTTAAAATCCTAACTGTAAATGAAATGCTTTATAAAGTACTCATTCTTTTGTAAATAATATTAAATGGAATGAAAAATTTAAATCCCTAACATTCCATGTTTTTGACAAAACTTCCTTATTCATAATTTTACCAAAATTTTCAAGTCCTTGCCATGTACACTTATTATTCACTAGATATAGCATCACTACACGTTCCAGTAAGGAAAGTTAAGTGTCATCATTACTGATGAAGGATGGGCAGTTTGAACAAGCACTAGTTCACAGAAAGAATGCAGAATGCTTTTTTTTTTTTGTGCAGGACAAAAAAAAAAACGCAAAACAACAACAACAACAACAACAAAATAACCAGGATAGAGTGCCTTTACAGGCTAGGATTTTAACCTTTTGAATAAAACAGTCGATGATTTTAATAATAATTGATTGAGTCTCTTTTCACTTGAATATGATTTTCCTCCCAAACAAGTATGTTTATACAGAGGGAACAGTGTAGCTTTGCAAGCTTTTCAGTGCAGTGACATTTGGGAGCCTTTCCCTATGTCTCCCCATTCTCATTACGCCCTGTAGGTTCAATCTATCTAAGATAACAGATGCAAAGAAAGGAGGCTGGGAGTACTGGTGCATGTTAATGGGTAAGAGTGCTCACAGAAGGCTGACATTTACAGAGAGCACGTGAAAGCAGGATGAACACTTGCCAGTTAGGTGCGTTAGATATGCCCTTGTTTACACGTGATACTCTGTGAACCTGGCATGTGTGTACAGCAAACGCTGTGCGAAGAATTATTTTATGACTGAAGAGCACCAGTCCACAGGTCTCTTCCCAGAGCCTACCATCACAAGCAATTGACGTGCACACCAGGCTTTATGCTCCTGGATCACGTAGCTTCCAGCATTCCTTTTTGTTCCCTAAAGCAAATGGGGAAATCAGGTGCAGAGCTAAGTGAAGGGACTTTGCATTGTATTGCATCCATTTGAAAATCCTTGGGACTTTGTACAAATATTCCTATTTATGTGTTTCCTTAACGTAGAAAAAGTTTATTTTGCATCCAATAAAGGAGGTAAAAATGTTTATGTTGGTCGTCTGAATGAGAGTCATAACTAGTTAAATTGTAATAATAACAAGCAAGCATAAAGGATAAGATATTTGAATTAAGTAGTAACTAGTTTTGAGTAGTTATGAGCTCAAATATCTTATCCTTTATGCTTTTTAAATTGAAAATAGATTTTTCTCAGGTAATGCATTCTGATTACGGTTTCTCCTCCCTCCATTTCTCCCAGTTCCTTTCTACCCCCCCACTTCCCTTCCCATTCACCCCTTTTCTCTTTCTCATTAGAAAAGAACAGGTATAAAAGCAAAACAAGGTATAATAAGATAAACAAAGACTAGCCCACCAGAATGGACCAAACAAAGAAACAGAAGGAAAAGAGCACAAGAAACAGAGACCCACATGCTCACACACACAGGAATCCCATGAAAACATTTAACTGGATGTCATAAATCAGACGCAAAGAAGAAGGGTTCTCAACCTTCCTAGTGCTACAAGCCTTTAATATAGTTCTTCATATTGTGGAGACCCTCAACCATAAAACCATTGCTACTTCATAACTATAATTTTGCTACTGCTATGAAGTGTAATGTAAATACCTGATATCTAGGATATCTGATATGTGACACATGTGAAAGAATCTTTCCACCACTCCAAACGGGTTACAACCTACAGGTTGAGAGCAATTGTTGTAGAATTAAAAAGTGAAAAGAAAAATATGTTAACTAAAATAAAAATTAGAATAAAACATAAAAAGGCATACATACACATACATGATGATGAGTGAGGGCTACGCTTACCTGTGGGTCTAAGGGAAGGTGCTGGGAATACAGTTAGGAGTTATCCTGGTTAAGTGAAGTGTAGTAGTGGATTATCTTCTAGGGTGCTGTATCCCAATCAGTAGCCTCATGAGCAGTAGACCAGGTTTAAAGTACTAAGCATGAATTTTTACCTACTGTCCAGGTATTAAGTCCAATTCGATAGTTTTTGGTTGCTCCCAGGATATTAGTGCCATCGCTGCATCTTTTAGGACACCTTGCCACTCTGGTCATTGTTTTCATATCACAACTGGGTTAACTATTTGTGGTTTTCCTCCCTTGGCAGCTTACATAGCTCCTTCTATTACTGTGAGAACTATCTCTCAGAAAGAGCCTCCCAGGCCAATTTTAACTCAGATTCTACAAGTCCTGTGTCCAAAATTTGTGATATCTTCAGCGATAAAGTCTTAACCTTCAGTATCTGGGAGGCAGCTAAGGGATTGATAGCAACCTATATTGTTTTAGAGTCATCTGGAATCTTCTGACAAACAACTGTAAAGGATCCATGCTTGGTACTGGGATTTTTTTTTTTTTAAGATAGTCTGCAGGTCTTTCAGGAATACAGTCTTAGGACAGTAATGAAGCAGCTAAAAATTACATTTAAGTCAAAATTAAGTCATGAAACTTACCTATTTCCCTTCTGCTTCTGTTCTTTTAGGTCCCCAGGCCTCTCCTCATGATGTTCTTTGTCCCTGTGGCCACCCACTTTGAAGTCTGACCTGCTTCTTGGAATTTTTCTTACTTCACAGTTATTTTCCAGTACTGTGCTTTAATAAAACCCCAATCTGAAAAAACACAGTTCATCTTTGCCAAACGTTTAGGAGGCAAATTTCCTTATAGTCCCTGAGGCATTTCCAGTTTTAGGAGGAGATGTTCAATATTTCAAATTAATTTGTAAGTGCAAATATTCAGATGATATAACAGACTATATTAGTCTGTGAAATTCATCCGGGAAAATGCTCTTAGGGCTAAGGGTAAACATGTAGTTTGTCTTGGAATGGGGACCTCTCTCCATTGCCACCTGGCCTGGTGTTCCTGATTTTTAATTTTCCCTGTTTAATTTCATATTAAAATATAGCTATGAGTTAAAAGCATCATGTCATTAACATTCATATTGGAGTGTTTTGAAGTTTCAGCCACACAGCGGCTCAAGGGATTTGTGGCAGGTGGATTTTGGATAGAACAAACACAGATACTTTCATGTGTATAAATGAACTTGTATCTGAACCTGCCCCATATGTTCTCCCGCTGGTGTCTTTAGTATTTAAACTTTCTTCTCTAGCTCCTGCTCATGAATTTATCCTCAATGGAAAAAAAGGGGTTATTACTGATTTAATTGATCATGTCTCAGCACACCTAAAGAACTGACAATCATCTTTAAAGGTTAGTTTGGGACTTAAAAATTTACAGCCATCATTATAATGCATGGTTAATCTGACATGAAGCAGCAATGCATATGTGGTCATATGCTCCACTTTATCTGTAATAATTTCCAGATTTTGCCTTTGTTACTTTTGCTTTTTTGATTTTCTCTATTTTCTTATTTGCCATTATGATCCGCCAATTGTAATTGCCTTTGAGCATTTTTAAAAGTTTATTTTCTTCCCTAGTTTTCATGGATTTAATCTTCTTTGATTCTGAGTAAGCATGCCAAAAGTCATGCTGCCTACATGGCTATGGCTCAAGCTTTTCTTTTCTCATGAATTAGCAGATGGTGAACACTCTTTCCTTTGTCATTCAGGAATAGAATGCAGTGTCAAAGACATGTCAATTTTACTGACCTAGCATGGATTCTAATTTCTCATATTTTGAAAAACAGGACAATGAATCCTTTAATGTTAAATGTGATACAACACAATAACATCACATATCAAACTGTTGAGTGAATTACAAAGATGTCACATGAAGTTAAGCCAATGTATCAGCAGGTACTGCTTTATATATTTCCTATGTATTCCTCATTTAATCTTAAAGGAAATGAGATGGATTCTGTATTTGCACCTTACGTATACAAATAAAATCCAAGAGAGAGAAGTTGATGAGTTAGTCTGGTTCAGAAAACTCCTAGTTAACAGAAGGCTATCTAGGCTCAAGAAAGTTAGCTACAGCATTTGTACACCATAGAGTTTATGTGAAGCTGTGATTGAAATCATTTGTGGATGAGAACGTTAACTCATAGCGCTAGGTTACTGTATTATTTTATGCCATGTAACTAAATTATTTCAATTGTTAATATCTATTATGCTAGAAACCAATGTTGGTTTCTTCCTAGAGAAGTCCCATAGGAAATAAGAAAGATAATAATTTCAAACTTACTTTGTCTTGGTTTAGACCTTACAAGCAACAGCATTTAAAGAGTGCACACACAGGAAGAGAGCATCATAAATGAACCTGTTAAGAGCTAATCCAAATTCTTCCAGGAAGCAGAGTTCTAACATGTGGTCACAACTGTCTCAACATCTCCCAGTAGGAATTACGGAAAATACTGGGTTGCACACTCTTAGTTGTTTGCCTGGATTAAATAACTTTGACTATTTGAGAACCATGAACCACAAAATCAAGGCAACAGGGCATTCAGCCTCAAAGTCACTCTGCCAGAAAAGTGCTTATCCTAGATACTTCAGAAATCCTTCGTTGGTTAGGATTGTCCCCTGCGTATACTTGTGTACTCTTCCAAGAGAGACTATACTAAATTTGTATTATCCAGGCCAAGGTGGAGCCAGTTAATTCAATACAATTGCTGTACAACTTTCAGGAGAGGAGGAGAAATGTGCTGAAAAGGCATGGATTGTATTTTTTTCTCATTCTTCTTTCATTAGTGTGTACTGGTTATCAGAATGAAGGGGATCATTATGGCATTTCCATAAACATATGTAATAGTGCACTCAGTCTGTATACATGGCTTCTGTTACTTCTTTTATTTTTCTCCAATCCCCTTCTCTCAGCTTTCAAATAGTTCCTCCTCTTCTTCTTTGTCAAAAAGACACAGGTTTTAAAGCTGAAAATCAAAACAGAACGGATCAATAGCAGTAATAAAACAGTTTCTGAGTGCATATCTATTACTTAGAAGCAGGGTTCTCAGAAGTGACACTTAGAACTTCATCCTCTGTGATATGAACATGGACACTTGCCTTGAAAGTTCACTGTGGAAATTACATAAAGCGACATGTATAAAATCCCCTTGATAATATCTACCAAATATTTTCTATGGTCTTCAAATACTTCCTTAGAAGACGAGTTATGAAATTAAATGATCTATTGGGTTGCTTCTGCTCCAGAGGATTAACTTGAGGACAAAGGAAAAGAAATAGGACAAACATTTGAAACCTTTGAAGGCCACCACCAAAGCCCAGAAATATAATTCTCTCTCTCTCTCTCTCTCTCTCTCTCTCTCTCTCTCTCTCTCTCTCTCTCTCTCCCTCTCCCTCTCCCTCACTCCTTCTATCCCTTTCCTTCTCCCTCCATCTCTTTCTCTCTCCCCCCCCACTGTGTGTATGTATGATGTTTCTCTCTCCCCCCACACTGTGTGTATGTATGATGTTTATGTTGCATATTTTTGAGCATACTACAACTATTCAATATCACAGCACACATATAGAGGTCAAAGATCAACCTTGGATGTTGGTACTCACAGTCCACTCTGAGAACTTTGAGACAGGACATCTTGTGCTGCTCTATATATCGGTCAACTTGATGGGCACATCTGGAGTCTTACTGTCGAACATTGAGTTTACTTACTGTGTTGTCTTCACTTGGGTGCTGGGAATACAAAATCAGGTCCTTATGTTTGCATGCCTAACACTGTACCTCCTGAGCCATCCTCTCAGCTCACACTCGCTTCTCCTAAGTTTCTCTCATTCATTCTTTCTTCCTCCCCGAATTGTAAATTCCACATGTGTATTTATTACTATAATACAGAACAATTTGATAAGAATGGAAATGCTAGTATCAAAATATAGATAGGACATTGATATGGGGATTTTATATATCACGAACTTCCATGAAATCAGCCTCACTCAGTCCCATGGTCACTTCTACTCCTATGTGCTTTGTGACTGGTTCTATAACAGCTTAGTAAATCTGCTATTTTTTTTCTACCTTCCTTTCTCCATTATAATTTTTTATTTCTTTCTCTGACAAAGGTGAGCAGTTGAGTAGAAAAAAGGAGGTCTTTGCAGATAAATTCTGATTGTATTGGGAAATTTGTATATGTGTTTGTAGGGTGTGGGGTTGTGTGTAAACACATGTATTCATGTTTGTCTATGTGTGCGTGAGCAGGTGCATGCACTCGTGGATACATGCGGAGGCCAATAGTCATTATCAAGTGACTTCACCAATGGCACTCCTAATAATAATATTAACAATAATTAAAATAATTATTAATAATAAATATTATTAGAGGTAGTATATCTGCAGTGAATATAAAACATAGTTTTGATTAGGCTGTCTGGCCAGGAAGCTGGCCAAATCTACCTTTCTCTAGAGTTATAGACACAGGTGGCTGTGTCTCGTTCTGACATGGTATTATATCCAGATCTTTATACTCACACGGCAAGTCCTTTACACACTCACTGAGCCAGCTTTCCTGCTCTAGTATTTGAGAATTTCATCATTACATTGACATAAAGTCATCATAATCACTAAACATTAATGCACTTACAAATCAGATGTAAATTTGACAAAATTTAAACTATTTTTTGACTTTCAAGTTGGTTTTGCAGGTAGGGAGCCCATATAGTAAAAGGAAGGTATTGACCCTGTAAGTTTTTCTCTGATCTTTATATGTGTACTGCAGCATGAATCTTTGAACATGTGTGTGCATATACAATATATATGACCTTCATGTGTGCACTGCATCACATATGTTTTAAGGTTATAGTCATGTATAATACATATATAAACCAAAAATACAAATCATTGAAATGATTTCTTTTGCTGAGTTAATTATTTAAGCTTATAAAAATATTTATGAGAAATTTTAGGTGGAATCATTAGCAAAATCTTGAAAGTTATGATATTATGAGTTTATGAAAATATCAGATTGAAGTTTTACTTATTTTACTATTTCATTTCCATCCTATTAATGAGTTCCATGTCAGTGTTCTAATGAAAATAATTATGATGAATATCCCCTCTATAGATTTAGGTACTATTAAGTATTAGAGAATATCAATTTCCATTGTTTCTAGTAACATACGACAGTATTGCCTTATTCTCCAAATACATGAAAAGTTGACCTTTGTGCCCTGTACCCCAAGCTAATGGTTGATTCAATCAAGTTAGGTATTGGGCATAGGGCTGCCAGGTAGATCAGAAGTAGAGTGATTTCCACCATGACTGAAGATTTGATCTTTGTCACTAACTTATGTTTGGGACTGGGCATAAAGGAATACTTAACTCTGGTGTTGAAATAATGTACTTTAAATTTTTCTTTTGACTATTATTATGACTTATATTTTGAGAGAAGTTAAAATAAGTTTTTTTCAATGAAAATGAAAATATACACTTGACAATTTTGTCTGAATTTTGTTAAACTTACTCAAAAGAAACCTTTTGATACTACACAAAGACTCGGGTATCACCTATGGGTCAGATCTTCTTTTATGGGTTGTGTTGTTTGGGTGGATAAGATGAGCAGGTGGTGTCTGTCTGCATCAAGTTTACATCACCGAAGGCACAAAAGCCAGTTCAACAAAGGAACAATGATGAGGAAAACAAACCAAAAGATTAGTGAGGTCTCACTGGAAAGCGATATTATTTAAAATAGAAAATCCCTCTAAGAAGGTGAAAATTAAGAGGCAACGGGAAAAGAAAGCATGAGCTGGGGAAAGGGCTCAGTGGATTAAGCACTTGCTGTTCAGGTTTGACAAACTGAGTTTGGATCCCAAGAACCCAGATAGAGTTTGGCACAGCTGCATGCTTGTCTAACCTCTGCACTCCTACTAGGAGATTGGAGATAGGGACAGAATAATCCTTGGAACCTTGCTGGTCAGATCCTGTGTCCTGTGCATCAGTGAACAAGAGGAAACACTATCTTAAACTAGGAGAACATGTGGACCAGCAGCCAAGATTGGTCTCCGGATTCTACATGCCAGCTGTGGAAGTTCATGCCCACTCTCACACACATGAACACAATATATACACAACACATCACACATGCATGCATGTACAAACATTTACCTTTAACAATACAAAATATATTGAAATATTATACTTGCTTAAATAAATATTTTTTTTATTGAGAAAAGAAAAAAAAAAGAAAAAAGTTTCCGCCTCCCGAAAGCCTCCCATTTCCCTCCCCCTCCTCCCACCCTTCTCCTCCTACCCCACTCCTCTCCCCCTCCCTCTCCAGTCCAAAGAGCAGTCAGGGTTCCCTGCCCTGTGGAAAGTCCAAGGTCCTCCCCCCTCCGTCCATGTCTAGGAAGGTGAACATCCAAACTGGCTAGGCTCCCACAAAGCCAGAACATGAAGTAGGATCAAACCCCAGGGCCATTGTCCTTGGCTTCTCAGCAGCCCTCATTGTTCGCAATGCTCAGAGAGTCCAGTTTTATCCCATGCTTTTTTCAGTCACAGTCCTGCTGGCCTTGGTGAGCTCCCAATAGATCAGCCCCACTGTCTCAGTTGGTGGGTGCACCCCTAGTGGTCTTGAATTCCTTGCTCATCTTCTCCCTCTTTCCACTCCTCATTGGGACCTTGGGGGCTCAGTCCAGTGTTCCAGTGTGGGTCTCTGTCTCTATCTCCATCCATCACCAGATGAAGGTTCTATGGTGATATGCAAGATATTCATCAGTATTGCTATAGGATAGGGTCATTTCAGGTTCCCTATCCTCAGCTGCCCAAGGAACTAACTGGGGACATCGCCTTGGGCTCCTGGGAGCCACTCTAGGTCCAAGTCTCTTGCCAACCCTAAGGTGGCTCCCTTAACTAAGAATTGTGCTTCCGTGCTCTCCTATCCAACCTTCCTTTATCCCAATCATCCTTTTTCCCTAAGTTCCCCCCCATCCTCCCCTTCTCACTTTTCTCTCCCCATCTCCCCTAACCCCCATCCCATCCCACTCCCAAGATCCCAATTTTCTCCCTGGCAATTTTGTCTACTTCCCATAGCCAAGAAGATAACTATATGTTTTTCCTTGGGTTCACTTTCTTATTTAGCTTCTTTAGGTTCAGCAATTGTAGACTCCGTGACCCTTATTTATAGCTAGAAACCAATTATGAGTGAGTACATCCCATGCTCATCTTTTTGGGTCTGGGTTACCTCACTCAGGATAGTGTTTTCTATTTCCATCCATTTGTATGCAAAGTTCGAGAAGTTATTGTTTTTTACCGCAGCATATTACTCTAATGTGTATATATTCCACACTTTCTTCATCCATTCTTCCATTGAAGGGCATCTAGGTTGTTTCCAGGTTCTGGCTATTACAAATAATACTGCTATGAACATAGTTGAACAAATGCTTTTGTCATATGATAGGGCATCTCTTGGGTATATTCCCAAGAGTGGTATTGCTGGGTCCAGGAGTAGGTTGATCCCGAATTTCCTGAGAAATTGAAACACTGATTTCCAAAGTGGTTGCACAAGTTTGCATTCCCACCAGCAATGGATGAGGGTACCCCTTCCTCCACAGCCTCTCCAGCAAAGGCTATCATTAGTGTTTTTTATTTTAGCCATTCTGACAGGTGTAAGATGATATCTCAAAGTTGTTTTGATTTGCATTTCCCTGATCGCTAAGGAGGTTGAGCATGACCTTAAGTGTCTTTTGGCCATTTGAACTTCTTCTGTTGAGAATTCTCTGTTCAGTTCAGTGCCCCATATTTTAATTGGGTTAATTAGCATTGAATAAATAATTTAAGCATTAATTTTGACTTGATAGTCATCTGTGAAGAAAATCATTTTTACTCATTTAAAATACTTCTTCCATCTTTTGAGATTATAATTAAATTATGTCATTTTTTCTTCCCTAAGCTCCAAACCCTCCCATATATCCCTGTTTGCTCTTTTGCAATTTCATAGTCTTTTTTTCTTTGATTGTTATCTCATATGTGTAGCTATATATTCATAAATATATAAATACAATCTGCTCAGTCTATGTAATGTTAATTGCATATATGTTTTTCCCATTTTGAATGACTTGCTCAGGTCCTGTTTTCTAGTCTCCCAGGTCATAATGTGTTTTTCTGTCATCCACTGTCCAGACTCAGGTTTTTCCTCATCCCCAACTACAAGTGGCTAAGAAACATCACTATAGGTTACAGAATATTTGCCTTTTAGGGTGCCTCTGCCATGTACCATGGTTACCTCTTAATTGAGCATGAAAGTATAAAATGAAGCTGAGGTTTCAGAACTCGGTTTCCACACTATTTTGTCAGCATGTTGTGCACCTGGCGTGACTATCCGAGCCAGTCTGTTTATTTCCTTATACTAGAAGATAACTCTTCCTCAAGTATGTATTTCTCCCAGTCAGTTAAGTCTCCAGTAACCATGTCCTTGTCAACATGGTGCTTTTTAAATAGCCCATTCTTTTCTGTCCATGTTAATTAGCATTTTTAAAGGGATAAAAGTTCATAGTTCTGGAGGTACAACAAGAGATACAAAGAAAATTCAAGCCAAGGCAAGAGAAGATGATGCACAGAAGCTTCTGTTCAGGTTAAATCTCTGTGACTGGTTAGCTCCTATTACAAGGGTGTATTTTCCTCATGTGCCTGTTACTCCCCATCCTAGATCTAGGCCATTGATGCGACTCATACAGCCCTCCTGAGAGCTATGTGCAAGTGTTGCCCCTGGCTGCCAGCTGTTAATTGCATAGATAATTTCTACAAGTCCCAAATGGGTCCATTTCTAATCCGAATACCTAGGATAAATTCAAGTGATGTGTTTGGACCACAAAGGTAACAGGAAGCCTGCAAATGGCCATGAAACTTTGAAGTCTTGGCATCGGAGGCAATATCTTTTGGCAACGTTTGAAGTGTTGAGGATGCTCAGAAAGTTTTTTTTGTTGTTGTTTAGTGTAGTTCTCCTTATGTCAGTGACATGCTGTGCTTTTCTTATTTAAATGGATGAGTTAAAAAGGAAAACAAAATGTTCTCAGAATGCCGAGTGCCTTATTGTGGAAATCCTTTGTACATTGATTTATCAATGGCTTTTGGTATTGCAAATAGATACCATTTCAGGAAAATGGATAGCCTGTGTGGCCATTTACATTTATTTTTATTATGTGCCTGGTAGAATAAAGTCAAAATGGCTTAGGAGCATTCAATAAAATGAAGTATTTTAAAGATGCTATGTTCCGCCAACCTGAAATACCTGTAACGAGTGTGTGATCACTCCCACAGTCTCTATCAGCGCTGCACTTTTCTTAGGCAAAGGAAATCTCCATGCTGTGCACATGAAGGTCAGAGACCAACTTGCTGGAATTGCTTTGCTCCTACTGCCTTACGGATTCCAGATATAGAACTCAGCATCATTCTAATTAAGCTACCTTTAAAACTTGGTGTTAGAAGAGGTAGTTTAATTACAAATGATGCTCAGCTCTTTGAAGCAACATCCCATCAAAGCAATTTACTGCAGCTTTTTTTTTCCTGCTTGTGTCTTTCTACAGATTCACCGTTTATATATAAACAAGGACTTTTGCTGAGATTCCCATTTGTATTGTAATCCACGTATAATTAATATTAAAATAGTCACAAAAAGTGAAGATACTTTCTTAGGAAATCGTCAAGGAAATAGAGCAAAAGGAAAATTAATTTCAAAGGAATGGGTGATCAGAACAAAAGAATATCCTTTACCTTCCAGTTTTAAAAGGCTCCTTCACGTTTTTTCCCTCCTCCCCTCCCGTATCTCCCTGCTCCTTGTTAGCTTGTCTCTCCATCTCCGCTTCTTCCCCTCAGAGATTCACCGTGACTCCTTTGGAGGACTTGCACATTTGCATGGCTTGTAGGTTATCCAGCTCATTATCAGGGGTGCTGCTATATGACATTCACTCTTTCCAAAGACGTGAAATTAATTTTATTTGGTCTGGTGTTTTTGTCAAGGATATTTGCTAAAATCGTATTAAAATGCTATTTGGAAACCAGGTTGGAAGATTTTGTGTGCAGTTCTCTGCCTTGTGCTCCTGGGAACAATTTTATAGCTTTTGGTCGGTCGGTTTGCTTCAGAAATCAATATATGTGATTTGTAAAAGGTCAGCTGTGGCCTTCTGTCCATTTCATACCAATATTTTAACATCTCTAGGAATTTTCCACTTCGCAGTCCATCTTTCACCTCTAACTCCTGATAACCAAACTCAAACTTTTCTCCAGTATCTCTCCATGTCATTACCTAGAAAAGGGACAGGCGTGCATGTTATTTTATTTCCTTCTGACACTTCAGTGTCCCGGATGACCATCTCTTTCAGTACAACTGCTTTTATTAATAGTTTCTCTGCAGCAACCTTAAACTATCTCTAATTCTTCGGACTCTTGTGCAGAGAAATCCTTCTGTCATTTACAGTCTCCATCAGCCTTCATCCCCCTGTCTTCAGTGTGTCTGAGCCACGTTGGTCAGAGGAATTTCTAAGGTGCATCTCCAAGCTCTGCCTTCTACCTATTCATAAACTGCCTACACACTGGCTTCTGTTTCTAATATCCCATCTAATATCTACATCCAATATGTAAATCGTCCTCTTGATGCAACTAAAATTTTGCTTTGTAACCATTTTTATGATGAAGCAAAAGTATTTTTCTTCAAATTTGTTTACTTAGGTGTTCAGACAAGGTATAGATATTTATTAAACATGATGTTTTGAAGCAATATGGAATGTTGAAATCTAGCTTATTAAGAGAGATATTCCCTCAACCAGCTATCATTCTTTTCCTTTGTGTGTGTGTGTGTGTGTGTGTGTGTGTGTGTGCGTGTGTGTGTTAGGCATATGTGTGGGAAGACATGTGTGTCATTGTGTATGAATATTTGTGTTTACGCATGTGTAGGTTTATGTCTGGATATAACAAGAGTCTTTGCTGTCCAGCTCCAAGACTTGTCTTCTGGGTTCAGATTGGAAACTACCAGAAGTGAAAAGGAGTTTTTCTTTGGGTATCTGAATGTGAACGGACTCTGTCACGTGTGCTTTTCCGAATCAGTCTCCTGGCTGTGCTCTCTCAATTGGAAGTCTTCTACTTCCTCCTCGCTCTTATTCTAGTTTGTATGCCCTCCTCCCAGAGCCTTGAAGCAGAGAAAAACTCCCAGGAGTTACGTCTCATTGTCAAAAGCATGTTCCCCGGGTAAGCGGTAGGCATCTGGGCCATTTACCATAGCAACACAAGGCTTCCAACGTTTTAAGACTAAGACTGTGATTAGACCTGGGGCGGGGCACAGCAGCCAGTGACGAACTTTAAGACATAGGTCTATTGTCAGCAAACTGGCAAGCGAAGAATTGGCATGCTTTTCTTAGAGTGTTTTTGTTAGTTTGTTTTGCTTTTTTGTTGTTTTGTTGTTGTTGTTTTGAGACAAGGTTTCTCTGTGGCTTTGGAGCCTGTAACTACAAGCCTGTAGCTTGGAACTAGCTCTAGTAGACCATACTGACCTTGAACTCACAGAGATCTGCTTCCCTGAGCCTCCTAAATGCTGGTATTAAAGGCATGTGCCACCACTGCCCAGCTTGTTGGGGTGCTTTGTGTAATAACCTTGATTGGACTTCTCTGGCTCTGACCTTGTGGATAGCTATAAAGTTTTAAAGTTATAATTTGTCTACAAAAAGCCTTTAGTGTAGTTTGAACTTGCTCTGAGGTAACAGTGAGCTAATTATGTGTCTTAACAAAATGAAGAAGGCAGGTTTTTAAGTGTCTGCAGTTCTCGTGGGACAAGTAGATCTAGTTACAAAGCATATCCTAATATATATTCTATAGATCAAAATTAATACAACCAAGTGAAAAGTTATCATTCTGACCACCAACAGATACATGTAATCATTAGATTACATAGACACATTACATGAAAATGCAAGACAATGGAGAAATATCATATGTGTTATTGCAGAAGTGAAATTACAGATGAAAGCAACAGTTTACAGAGTCAGTGGTCCTCAAACCTTGCTGATGGGGTACCCATCAGGGAATCCTTCCTCTCATAGATTGGCACCTGAATTATCATTGCTATAAACTGCAATTGTGTAATGAGTCATCACAGCTCATGACAAACACTCCTGACAAGAAATATTTCATGACTGCTGCTCTTCTACCTTTTTTACTGGTGGAAGATCTCTCATAGAATCCAGAGTTTACTGAAATCTCTAGCCTCACTGACCTGCTTGCGCTGTGGATCTCATTTCTCTGCTTTTGACTTCCAAGGTGGAAAACAGGTCTGCTATACTTTTTTTTTTTTTTTTTTTTGGTTTTTCGAGACAGGGTTTCTCTGTGGTTTTGGAGCCTGTCCTGGAACTAGCTCTTGTAGACCAGGCTGGTCTCGAACTCACAAAGATCCGCCTGCCTCTGCCTCCCAAGTGCTGGGATTAAAGGCGTGCACCACCACTGCCCGGCTTGCTATACCTTTTCCACATCCTGGAGATCTCAACTCAGGTCTAAGTCTTTCATGGCAAGGAGTCCAGATGCAATGCTATATTCCCAAACCAGCAGTTACAATGTTTGTGGAGATGAGACATCACAATATTCTCTCTAAGGTAACACTTGAAAAAAATAATGACACTCATTGAAGTTTTGATTTCTAAAACATATCTTACGGCAATTTTATTAGATATACAAGTATTTAGAGGAATACATTATTTATTTTGGGTTTGAAATTAAAATATAATTTCATTATTTCCCACTTCCCTCTTATCCCCTCTTGCCTCCCTCATTGATGTGTCTCAATTTCATAGTTTATTTTTCTTCAAATGTTTATATATAAAATATATGCATAAATAAACAAGTACTGTTTAGTGATATGTGTATGCATATGATTTCAAATACCAATCAAAATTGATCAATTGGTAGTAGGTAACCAATATTTCTGAAAAAAATCATACCTCTCTTTATTTTAGCATTCCTTAGCTGCCTGAACTTCTTTATGCAGGGTGGGTTCACATGAGATTTTCCCCTTTTATGTTACCAAATCTAATTGTGGTGTACTGGCTTAGGTCTTGTTTGCACAGTCATATTGTCACTGAAACAGTCATGATTAATATTTCTTATTGAAGATTTTACAGTTCATTAAAATATTTTAAAGGGGGTTGAAGAGATGTCTCAGTGACTACGAGTACTTTTGTTCTTGCATAATACCCAGGTTCAATTTCAGCACTTAAATGGTGACCCACGACAAACTGTAACTTCAATTCTAGACAATCCAATGCCTTGGTCTAACCTCAGAGGACCCAGACACAACATTTATGGTGGTAAAACACTCATACACATAAAATAAAATAAACAGTTCTAGATTAAAGGATAGTACATAGGCATCCATCTACGAATATAGCAGAATATCTTTAGGCATATTACATTAACATATTTTTTCTTCATTTGTGTTTGGGTCTATTCTAGGTCTCTGGTTCATCCACCCTCTGGATCCTGGAGCTCCAGGTAATGTCAAGGTGGGCTTACTCTCCTGGCACGGGTCTGAAGCTGGACCAGTCATTGTTTGGCCTCTTCCACAATCTCTGCACCACTCTTAACCCAGCACATCCCATAGGCAGGACAGACTGTAGGTCTAGGATTATGTGCCTGGGTTGGTGTCCTAGCTGTTTACCAGAAATCTTTCCTGGTCACAGGAAATGGCCAATTTAGGCTACACATCCCCTATTGTTATTAGTCTTATCTGGGGACATCTTTGTAGATTCCTGGGAGATGACCGTGCACCAGGTTTCTACCTGTCCCTGAAATGCCCGCTCACCGTTTTCAGTAATCTCTTTCAGTTATCTCCTTCCTCATCCCCCACATCAGATCCATCATGTTCCCCTCCCCGTTTGCCCTAAGCACACCTGAAAAATCTCTTATACAAATCCCCTTCACAAGAGATCCAAGTGTCCCCTTGAGCCCCCTTATTACCTAGTCTCTCTGTGTCTATGGATTATAGTATGGGTATCCTTTTCTTTGTAGCTAATATTCACTTGTAAGTGAGTGCATATCATGCTTGTCTTCTAAGTCTGGGTTATCTCACTCAGGATTTTTTTTTTCTGGTTCTGTCTATTTGCCTGCACATCGTCCAGTTGTCACCAGAGAGGCTTCATCCAACAACTGACAGAAACACACGCAGAGTCCCAGAGTCAAACATTAGGCTGAGCTTGGGGAATCCTGCCGAAGAGAGAGAGGAAGGACTGTAGGAGCCAGAGGGGTCAAGGACATTACAAGGAAATCAACAGAATCCACTAACCTGGCTCATAGGAGTTCACAGAGACTGAATCAACAACTAAGGAGCTGGTAAGAGACTGACTTAGGATCTCTGCATAGATACAATTGTGTAGCTTGGTCTTGCTGTGAGACTCCTAACAGAGGGAGCATGGGCTGTCTCTGACTCTTGCTGGCTTTTCGAATTCTATTTATAATATTGGGTACTTAGTCTTACTGCAACTTGACTGTCATGTTGTCTTGATGTCCATGGGGAGCCTGCCATTTTCTGAATAGACAAGGAGGAGAATAAATAAATAAATATTAGAAAAATAAAATAAAAGAGAGTGTACATGGGTAGCAGTCAAAAGGCAAGATTAGAGAGACCAAAATAGAGTGAAAATATAAGATCATTCAAGATAGAAATTTGACAACCTCTCCAACAGCAGCGTTTCATAATAATGAAGATGTGGTTCTCCCATCAGCATTTCAAAATAACGAAGATTTGCTTCTCCCGTTTTCATTGACATTACACTTGTGTCAGCACAGCATCGCAAAGGAACTTTAATATGAATCAGAGTCATTATGGTAATGAGAAAATGGTGACACATGAATTGTCCCTGTCACCTTCTGTCTAGGAGTAACATAACTTTTGCTTACATTTCTATGGTTACAGCAAGTCATGACCCCTCAACTAATGAAGGAAGAAAAGAGCAAAAATATTTGCTAAACAATAATAAACTCTAAAATTACCTACACAAAATCCCAAATAAATAAATAAATATTACTAAAGTTGTTCTTAAAATAGCAGTATCTTTGAAAGAACTTGAAAAGAAGTGAACAAATTGTTTGATGAAAATCCAGGTGAGGTAATTTTGTGAGTTCAAGGAGAATTATTGCCTAATTTGTTGATATTTGAAATTTATGAATCGATCATATTTTTGCTTTTGCTAAAAACTTATCAGCAATACGAGGTAAAATTGGTTATGGCATTACTAGCTTACTGCCAGAGGACCTGCATAATTGGGCAAATGTCAAGAACATTATAAAGAATTCTTTGGTGTAAGCTCTAGATACACCCGATAGAAAGAAAGAAACACTTCCCGAATTTGTTCTCAGTTTCAAAATTAAAACACATGTTTCCAATAAATTTAAGGGTAGTTGTAAATACATTATATTCTGTTGGTGAAGATATAGCAAATAGTTATCATTACTTACCTCTTCTCTTGATGTGAAATAATCCAGCAGCTCCCACAGATGAGCAAACTCTTAGGACCTTCTCTTCTGCACACAATATAATGTGAACTTTCAGACACATGCATTAAATTACTGGTCATTTCCCATTGTTAAAAACCTGGAAACTCTCCCAGAACGGAAACCTGAAGTCTCAGCTTTGCCACTAAAAAAGGACCTCTTAAGTATTAAGAGTGGAAATAGTTCTTCCTGATTCAGAAGTAGACTGTGGAATCGAGAATCAGGGTTTTAGGTGCTAGAAAAATGGGTGGTCTCTTAACTTGTACTTGGCCTTTGGTAACCCTACCAAGCTTTTGAAAACAACCTATTATTTTTACTGTACATACCTAAGGTTTTAAATATTTTGCTCATAATTAATGGAAGAAATGTTTTATGTTAAGAAGAGTAGCAATGCATTGTTTCATAGAGTTACTTCTTCCCTTTATTTGTGGTAAGGGTTTCAAAATTTTACCTTCTTAGCAAATTCTAATAATGAGTATAATATTAACTATTGCTGTTCTACTATGCATCTAAGCTGCAAACTTACTCAGCCTACATAATGGCAAGTGTGCCCTTGGACCTACATTTCTGCATTTGCTCCCCTTTCCCACCTCCAGTTAATATCTATGTATTTAATTCTTTTTGAGTGCACATATAAGTGAGATCATGTAGTATTGTTCCTTAAACATATGATTTTGCTTATAATGTTAAATCTTAGTAGATCATATTTGTGAATTTAAACATAACAAGCCTTCTCAGCCATCTGTATTTTTAGCACCTGAGAAACTGAGGTGGGATTCTGAGTTCAAAGCTAGCCTGGGCCACATAATGAGACCTTGTCCCAAATATAATCCAAAACAAAGGTAAAACTTGAGACTCTGTGGGAATTAACTGTGCATAATATATCCAAAACCCTTGGAGAGGCAGACATTAAACAGTGAACTGGACCATTAGTAGTTGAAATTTGCTAGTGTTGAGAGGCAGGAAGCAAAAGTATAGCTTCTCAAGGGCTATATAGTGTGTTCATATTCCTATGAGAAATTGATCAGGAATAGACAATTGATCTGATAGACATGGGGAAATGACAGCTTGTAAAAGCATCTGAGGCAGATGTAGTGTCTAGAGATGGGGTCTGTCAGCACCGGTCCGCACGTCTACTTGCATTTCATCTTACTGATTGAATTTCACTCCAAAAGCTGAGAAAAATCTTTCTATAACACACAAATTAAACATGTTTGCACTTGTGCTTTAGTAGATGATTTAATTGCTCACAAAGAGGATGGATCAGAGAAACCAGAAGTAGCTGTGACAAGCGTTATCTCTAAGCCAGAATTTACATAACTCTCTGCTTGAGAAATGTGTAGAAAATGATGTCTGAGTGGTAGATAATTGAGGATGTTTAAGATTAGTACTGGCTAAGATAAATATGTGGGTTAATTTACTGAGGGCAAATGCAGATGGTGGACCAGATTTCTTAGATAATCTTTTGATTCAATAGTTTATATGCAAAAGGCATACTACTGATGGTCCTCAACTTGGGGTTAGTCTAAGTACAATTCAAAGAGGAAGAGAGGCTTAGAAACCATTCATGAGTTTTTTCACCATCAACATCTGTGAGTCCTTGAAAATAAGCTAATTTGGTACTTAACTCTCAGAATTTATGTTAGGTATGAAAAGGCAGAAAAGGAACTATTATAACAGCATCCCTGGTTATAGAATATGCTGCAAGGACTACCAGCATCCTTGACATTGTAAAGAATGACAGCATCTTATAGCTTCTATAGATAGTTTCCAACTTTTACAAAATGTATCCCTCTTATGATTAGATTATAAATAATATGACTCAAGCAGCATAAATATGGTTTTGTCTTTTAGCGAACAGAATAGAACACTGAATTCTTTGGCCTTGTAACACAAGATGCAACCTTTAAATGCCTTGTCAACAGCAACCATCCTGGTTCTTGAGCACAGGACCCTCCCTCATGGTCATGCACTGTGAAAAAGCTATTACAGAGCTCAGCGTGCTGTGACTTGAAGCTTTTGCTTTTCAATGCTGGAGTTGTTTCCTGCCACTTTTCCAGTTCTCCTCAATCCACACTGGGATTCAGGGACTGTGCCACAGTGATTTCTGAGCGATAGATACCCCGAATTTCTTGTTATCACCAGTTTCAAAGTCAAGGGCTGTATATTTTTGAATAATATATTTGGGAGTGCCAGTTTGAGTCTTCATTATATAAGAAATATACATTATTTATCTAACTTGGATGAGACTATTATTTTATAAGGTTCTAATCACAAGAACAAAATGACAAGACTTCTCCCAAAACTCATCTTATGTTAGTGATGTATACACTTTCTTTTCTAAAGAATTTTTGAAAATTTTGATGTATAGCATGTTTTACTCTGTGAGCCCTGAAATATTCCATTTGTGTGACAGTCACACAATACAGTAGATGGACTTATTTGATTTTGTTTGTGAAATAGGTCTTTTTTGTGCTGATGCAGACATATTTCTATAACCTATTTTAAATTCAATCATTGATTTCTTGTTGAAAGACTTCTACAAGAATTTTGAAGTGCAATATTTTGATATCCTAAAGGAAACACCAAATCTGCCAAAAGAGATGAACAGATACTGTAAAAATCAATTTTGAATCATGAATTGTAAATTCTAATCTACTATAGGCTTTTTAATGTTTTTAGATTTTAATTTTATTTCTAATATGTGTGGGGGTAGGTTGTATGTATTAATGTAACGCATGTAAGGGCCAGAAGAGGATGTCAGGTCACTCAGAGCTGAAGTTACAGGTAGATGAATGCCTTCAGACATAGGTTCTCGGAACCCAGCTCAGGCCTTTTGCAAGAATAATACACACATGCTCTTAACCACTGGTCCATCTCTTCAGGCCCGGGTTCCCAGGTTCTCTCAATAATTTAAAATAAGTATTCCCTATATTTAATCAGGTATGTTTTGAATGCTTATTTTATACCAGGGGAAATGAAAATATGATATAGGCACTATATGCTAAGGTAATTTTCATATTTTTAAAGTGACATACCGATCACAAAGGTTTTAGGAATACTATTTGAATTGTTGAGAGAAGTAATAGAAGATGAATTCTGTGATTCTTTTGAGAAAGGGGTTTGTTTAGTCTTAGTGTTGAAGTACTTAAAAATAAGCTGAGGGGCTGGAGAGATGGATTAGTAGTTAAATAATGACTGCCACCACTCCAGAGGACCCAAGTTAGACTCCTACCACCTATGTTGTGTATGCCACAACTACCTGTAACTCCAGTTCCAATGGATCCAATATACTCCAGTTCCAATGGATCCAATATCCTCTTCTGCACCCAAAGGGCATATGTGCTCATGTGTACTCATGTGCTCATACCCACACACAGATGGACACAAAAATCACAACATTTAAAACAACAAAGTAAATCTTTAAAATGATAAGGTTAAAAATGGATAGATGCTGATTCAAGACATCGATGATCCTACTGCACGTGCTGGCTTTGGGGGGCCTGGGCGGTTTGGATGCTCAACTTACTAAACCTGGATGGAGGTGGGCAGTCCTTGGACTTCCCACAGGTCAGGGAACCCTGATGGCTCTTCAAGCTGATGAGGGAGAGGGACTTAATCGGGGGAGGGGGAGGGAAATGGGAGGCGGTGGCGGGGAGGAGGCAGAAATCCTCAATAAATAAATAAATTTAAAAAAAATTAAAAAAAAAGAAATGCACGATTTGGAATGAAATTGATACTGTTATGTTATATTCTTTGTTTGTGCATTAGAGATTAGTTTGTCAAAGAAAATATCCTTTTATTTTCCAGAATCCAACATATACAGTAATAGACTTATTAATCACTTCCAGCTTTCCAAATTACATTGCAACACACTATTTTGAAGTCATACAATATATTACTCCTTTGCTCTGGAAGGATTTTTTATTGTTTTTATTGAGCTATGTATTTTTCTCCATCCCTCTCCCTTCCTCCCCACTTGCCTTCTACCATCTTCAATAATTGCCATGTTTCCAATTTACTCAGGTGATCTTGTCTTTTTCTACTTCTCGTGTAGTTTAGATCCATGTATGTCTCTTTTAGGATCCTCTTTGCTGTCTAGATTCTCTGGGATTGTGAACTGTAGAATTTTTTTCTTTGATTTGTGTCTAAAAATCATATATGAGTGCGTATATATTATATTTTTTTTTCTGGGCCTGATTTTTTTCTAGATCCATCCATTTGCCTGCAAATTTCAAGATATCATTAAATTTTTTTCACTGTGTGTGCTCCATTGTGTAAGTGGACCACATTTTCTTTATCTTTTCTTTTATCAAGGGGTACTTATGTTGTTTTCAGGTTCTGCCTATGACAAATAATGATGCTATGAACATAGTTGAGCAAATGCCCTTGTGGTACAATTGAGCATCCTTTGAGTATATACCCAAAAGTGGTATTGCTGGGTCTTGAGGAAGGTTGTTTCCTAATTTTCTGCGAAATTCCCAAACTGATTTCCAAAGCGCATATACCAGTTTGCACTTCTACCAGCAATGGAGGAGTGTTTTCTTTATTTCACACCCTCTCCAGCATAAGCTGTCATCAGTGTTTTTGATTTTGGTCATTCTGGCAGGTATAAGATGGAATCTCAGAGTTGTTTTGATTTGCATTTCTCTGATGACTAAGGATGTTGAGCATTTCATTAAGTGTCTTTCAGACATTTTAGAATTTTCTGTTGTGAGTTCTCTGCTTAGGTATGTACCCCATTTTTTATTGGGTTATTTGTTCTTCTGATGACTAATTTCTTGAGTTCTTTGTATATTTTAGGGATTAGCTCTCTGTCCAATATGAGGTTGGTGAAGATCTTTTCAAATTCTGTAGGCTGCCATTTTGTCTTGTTGACTGTGAAGCTTCTTAGTTTCAGGAGGTCCCATTTATTAATTGTTTCTCTCAGTGTCTGTGCTACTAGGTTCTATTTTCTCTCCTTCATGGAAGCAGTTTTTAAGTAGTAAGAAAATGGAAGGGAAATCTAACCTGGCACCTGCAAACTGTAAAATTCCACATTATTAGACACCTATAATAACAAAAAGCAAGAGGCTTGAAAAATAAAAGACAATTTAAAAGACAGACTTTTCCTGGCAGAAATGTTTATATCACCTATGCAATATTTTAGTTAGAACTCTTATCTTAACACCCTATTTATCTTAGCACCACTTATCCTGAATAGATTAAAAAAACTCAGTAGAGTTTTTCAGAAAGTTCCGAAAGTATGTAAAGATTTAACACAATGTTGGCCATATCTAGATGTTGTTCTGCTAGGAATCCAAGTAATCACCAGGGGGTCTTTGAAGCTGGGAAGGAAAGAAATTCTCACCACCTCTTCATCGCTAAGATTCTAAGAAAACCTATGCATCAGTCTTGAATGTAGTTGTAGAAAAAAAAGCAAACTACTTTTTATAGTGATGCAATTAACTACCAAGAAAAGGCATCAAAAACTTAGCTAGGAAACATGACTTTTGTTTAAAATTGAATGGTAGTTTCATGGTTATTTTGCTTCTAAAAACTTCACTTTTTGTAACTGGTTTATGGAAAAGGCAGACCGAGTCTGTAGATAACAAGATGGCAGGGGAATGGGGTAATTTAATTCAGGATAGGATATTTGCCCTTTGTGAATTGGTCATTTTTCTGCACGTATAACAAGTGCGTTCTAAAAATTGAAAGTCAGATTGCATGAACATTGCTTCCAGCATTAATAAATGTAAGAGCAAGTAAGGACAGAAAATAAAATCTTAAGCTTTGGTTTGAAGCAAGAAAACAAATGCAGGGTCAAAGATTTTTTTTGAAACAATTTCTGAAGATGAATTTGAGATGGTGGCTAGTAATCTCTGTGTTTACTCAGAAGCTGATGCCAAAATGGATGTTCATAAACAAGTTTAGGAAGAAGAGCTCTTGGGGTGAAGATTTTTGAGGGACCATGTTTAGAGAAAGGGATTACCTGAACTGGGACACAATTGCAAAAGGCCTTGTCTGACTCAAGTGGGTTGTCCAACATGAATGGGTCTTCAGAAGTAGGATGGGTCTTAAATGTTGCACTGAAGTAGGGTGCTCAAGATATTCACACAGGAAATTCATGGGGACAAGACATCAATCTTCAAAGGTTAATCTGGCTATAACTTCTCAGTGGGGTATAGTTTTTGTAAATAGGGAATGAAATCTTGCATTTCAGTGGAGTTTCTCTGAGCATCCCATTTAAAAATGTTCACTTTATACTAAAATAAAATCATCTAAAACACAGAGTCTAAAATTGCAAGAATCAGCAGCCCTAAGTTCCCAAAAAGGAATATCAATTATTTGAAAACATTATTTTTTTCATCAAAAATTTTGGTGCCATATATTCAGTTTATTAAAAAAACACAATTATTATTTAACTGGACAATGTTCTGAGCCAGAGGGTGCTCACTTCATCCTTTCTAAGCTGATGCCATCAAGAATGTATGTGTGGCCTGTTATGGTTTGTGTGTAGCTTTAATTTTAGCACACAGAATGCAGACACTGGTGGATACCTGTGAGTTCAAAAGCAGTTTGGCCTACACAGCCAGTTTCAGATTATACCAGGGCTAGAAAGTGAATGAAACCTTTCTACATTTCCCCAAAATGTGTACTTAATTGGTCCTCTATAAAGCAGCTTCTGTGTGGTATGGTAGTCAGCTCATGACCATGCTGCCACAAACACCTTTCTGTTTTGGAGAGAGTTACATATTCTATATTGTATTCCTATTCACCTTAAGAGTATAGTAGTTGCTGAAGCTCTATGGCAGGAGAAGCCGCTATGTTTTCATTATATATGGATTCCAACTGAGACACAAAGCATCCAATGTAAAGCTGCTGCTAAGTTTACCCGCTCTTTTGAAGCGATGGTGCTATACAGGCAGTTGTTCAATAGATGATGGTGCTATACAGGCAGTTGTTCTGTAGATCTGGCTTGGCTTCCAAGTGCTGATTGTGTACATCTCGTGGCAACTCTGTGGTCAGCAATGTTAGGCTGCTAAATTGAAGCTTATCATGCTGGAGCTTTTAAAACCAAAGAAATCAGGGATACTTCCTGGATAAACAAGTGCTCAACATTTGCCAATATTTCACTGTGTTTGGGGGAGCTGAGTTCTCTGTGATGGAAACTTTAGACAATTACCTGAGTAGGTAAGACCCTATGCTGCTTGTGTTAAACATAGTCTACTCAAAAAAAAAAAAGTTACTGTTCATGATCCCCATAATGAGACAGATAGCTAATGACATGGTCTGACTGATGTCACGTAGCAGAGTTATTTTATTTATGTTATTATTGCTGCCTTTGTTGTATGTACTCCCAGCTGCATATTAACTTTCAAAAGCTTACAAAAGTGTCCATAGTTCATAGAGAAATGAACATACCTTTGTCTTACATTACCTAGTCTTCAACTATTTCCTTTTCTATGTCTATGACTCAATATCCAGCCAACTCATTACCATTTATGATAGTATAAATATTTGTATTGCCTCTATGATTTCTGTAGACTATAAGTGCCTTACACAGTATAAAGATGTTTCCCCTTCGAGTGACTTTCATAGACAGCTCTTGGGGAAACTTGGTCCGTGGTTATTAACCTCCTTTTCTCTCAAGCTTGTACATTAAGATGCACACCCATGAGTGTGTTTGGCATTTTGTTCCCACTGCTCTCTAGTTATAAGGCAGCCATCTCAACATACAACCAAAATTGTGAGCTGGAGGAGAGTAATCTAAAGTGACTTCACCTGTTTGCAAATAGACTTTTATATTTCTATAATTATCCCATAACACACACTGTCCATTCAACCACACAAAGGATTACTCGTTTTAGGTAAATCAACTCATGATGGGATACACTGGCTGTATGGATAATTAATATAAAATCCACCCTCTTCTACCAAGCCTATATTGCTTTCTGGCCTTAGAGAACATTTAAAGCTGCTTTTCAGATACTATTAAATTGATACTTCTGACAGTATGGATTTGATTAATAATCCGAAAAGTATATACATTGTGGAAAAGACAATCTATTTAAAAAAGAGTTTTGAAAAACTGAAAACTCATGATTATAACTTTACCTTTATATCACACACCAAACAACACAAATTATTGCATTTTATGCACAAAATTGGAAAATTTGTAATTTCTAGAAGAAAGCATAACAACAAAATTGACAAACATTTGCTTTGACAATGATTCCATAGATATTATACCAAAAGCTTAGACAACAACGCCAAATTACATATACATGACTATGTCAAATTAAGATCTATCTATATAGCAAAGAAATTCAACATCATGAAAAGGCCACCTGTGGAATGAGAGAAATATTTGCAAACCATATATTAGATATTGGGTTAATATTTTAATATCAGACAAAATACATAACCTGATTAAAATTAGTTTTGGGATTTGAGTGACTATTCTTCAAAAAAAAAAAGAAAAGAAAGAGAGAAAAGAAAAGAAAAGAAAAGAAAAGGCCAATGGCCAAAGGCTGGTGAAACCAAAAATCCCAGCACAATTAGTGATCATAGAACTGCATATTAAAACCCAAATGAGGTAACATGTTTACTACAGTTAGATAAGGCATGACAAGGATGTGGAAAGAAAAGACCTTTTACACAATACAAATTGGAATGTAAATGAATGCAGCCATCATGGAAAGTATCATAGAAGTATCCCCAAAAAGCAAAAAAAAAAAAAAAAAAAAAAAAAAAAAAGTAAAAAATAGACCATGTAATCTTCCCCCTGAGTGTTGAAATTAACGGAATGGGATTAGTATGTCAAAGACATATATGCAACCATGTGTCTACTGCTGCCTTTATGCACAACACTCATGATTTTGTGTCAGTTGAAGTTAAAAAATGAGGCATATAAAACTAATAATAATCAGGAGCTTAAATGAAGAAGAAATCATGGCATTTGTGACAACAAGCATATAATTGGGGAACCTTGTATTGAGTGAAGGACAAATATATGTAATTTCACTCATGTGTTTTCATTGAAGTTCTTCTGGTACATGAAGAGGATAAAGATGATAACAGAGGGTATAGGAGTGGAGAATAAAAAGAAGCAGAGAAGTTGATCAATAGATCAAAGTTATAGTTAGATAGGAGGGACATGCTATGGTGGGTGCTGTAGTGCACAGTAGGGTAACTACAGTTACAGCAATGCAGGTTTTAAAACAGTCACAAGAATGGTGAATGGTGGTGGTGGCATTCATCTTAAATTCCAGCACTCAGAAGCAGAGGCAGGCCGTTCTTGGAGTTTGAGGCCAGCCTGGTCTACAGAGTGAGTTCCAGGACAGTCATGGCTACATAGAGAAACTCAGCTTGAAAAACCAAAAACCAAAATCTAAAAACACAAACAAAACCAGTCACAAGAGAGTATTCTGAATGTTCTTGCCACAAAAAATAAAATATGTGTTTAAAGAGATGGCTACTATATTTATCATAGTTGGATAATTATCCAATATATACATGCATTAAAACATCATTTTACACTCTGTTAATATGTACAATTATTTGGTAATAAAGTAAAGAATCTAAGGTGTCAATGGGATGCTTCCTTCACATTTCCATGTTTCACATTGACTATACCTTTAATCACAGAGCCTATTGAGTTACATGGCTGCAGAGGCAGTGCTTCTCATACTGAATCCCGGACCGATGATTTTTCTCCTGTGGGCTAGAAGCATTTTGTATAATACAGTAAACACACTGGAACAAAATATTCAGTTGACTCCTTCCAATCTGGAGGACTCCAGCCAGGGATTCTCCTTAATTGTGGGATAGTTGATTTATTCTTTAGAGAGTATAAGGCCTTTCATGATGCAGACAATACATCATATACAAACTTCACTGATATAATCTCTTTTCGGTTGGCTATATCTATCTGTAAAGGTTCTAACACATTTGTCGCATAATTGACTTTAGTTGACTTGGCATGTAAGTAATTGGTTTGACTGATAAAATTGATGGATTTTTGGTTCATTGACATGCTATCACAAATACACAGTTTCATGAAAATTTTGAATTTATATAAATGTGGTAACTACTTGAGGCAATCTCCTGTCTGATTGACAGATCGTAAACTAGATTTGTTGTCATTTTCACGAAAATGTAAAACACTTTCTGATCAGTATAAAAATTATAGCAAATAGTAGCGGTTGCAAGCAGTTTCCTTAAGTTGAAACCCTGTGCTCAGATTGAAGGCTCCTAAAGACATGGGAAAGAAACTGGACTTACAGTGATAAAGAAAAAATCACAGGCATTAGGAATCTGTTGAACCCTACAAGAATTTATCAGCAATACCAATACGTGGAGAAACTAGAGTCTCAGGTCAGCCCAACTGCCTCCCTCTAGTTGGCTGACCTGCCTCCAACTCATGCAGGGAGAACCAAGGATGCAACTTGAGTGTGCAGCTGCTCATTCTGGGATACACTTCTCAATGACATAGATGCTTTAAAATAGTCCATGCTTCATATAATATGACACCTTACCTGTACGCCCATAGCTATATTAAACTCACTAAACTAGGCAGGTTAAGTCATTTATTTGGTATGCCAATCGATTTCTATCTAGATACAAAAACATATTTTCATTTCCCATAAAAAGATATACAGCAGCAGTAGCATAAAGCCTACTAATATTTTGTAATCAAAATCATATATACATATGTGTATATATACATACATATGCACAAACATCTTGACAACAGCAGTTAAATTACAAGTTGGTTGAATCTGAAATTGCTGGTCATAATTGTTGCTATATATATAATAACCAAATTGGAAAATGATTGCGGTGGGTGGGTAGCTCTTAAGTTTAAATATTTGGCTGTTTCTGTCTAAAATGGAAATACAACACTTTTTATTTTACATCTTTGCTGAGAGTGAGTTTGTTTTAGAGGTCTTTAAGTGACTTTCCCCAGTATAAACACATATTCCTCAAATGCCATAGATTCAGCCTGAAATTCTTATATCTGTATTATATATTCACTCCTGCTGTGTTCTCATGCACCAGGGAATTAGCACAGGTGTGCGTGTAAATTCAATGAGCTCAGTTGAGACCTACAGATACTATAGTCTAGTATATAGGCTATACGCCCTTACTGGGTGTCCTTGGGACAAAACAGAATATTGTTTACTTAAGTGATGTGTGGTAGGAGCTGGAAGAGTTGGCACTACACTATGAAGTCAGATATCATATTAAAAGCAATAAAATCTTGCCTATTTTTTTTCTTTATTGTAAACTTATTTTCCTGAATGCCTACAGATCACGTTGAAAAAAATATTGGGAGAAATTTTAGAATCTATTCTTGCTGTGCTTAGTATTTCCTTTCTGGATGTCTGCTTGTCTTCAGAGCTCTGCATCTGAGAATCAGCTCACGCTTGTGTACTCAGAAAGATGATGAATCTGACTGGGACCCTGAGCTTTTTGCTCATGCAACCTTTATCTTTTGACTAATTGATCAATACACTTCGTGACTGGAGGACACTGAGTTCTCTGAACTATTGTTGGTCGGGCACCTTACTTACCAGTCTGACCTTGCTTTCTTAAGGATGATTGCTCTCAGTTTATTTCTGATAGTTAAGTACCACCATATGGCCTTTGCAACTTTGGAATTGTGTCATTCCCATTGCTTTTAGGGAAAGCATTTGTATAAGAGCATCTCCTACTGCTGTCTTTATAGAGGACAGCCGCCACTGAGAGTCTTAATAATGCTGCTGCTGTGCTCACGAACACATTACTTATCTTTCTTGTAATTTTTGTACTCTCTATGCCTGTTATATAAAGTAAAGTCTTCTGGTGAGTTTTCTGGCTCAATGTAACATGTTTATTCCAGTAAATCCACTATTCTCAGCTCTCTGAACTGTTTTTTTCTACCATGATTCATGCCTTGTTATAATTTTTATTTTATTCATTGTTTGTTCCATGCTTTCAAGGTTTATTATTTTCTAAAACTATTTTTATTAATGAAGAAATTTTAAAATATATTCTAGTCATCTTTATTTACCTTCTCTTCTTCCTCCTCCCAACTAACCCTCATCACCCAACTTTGAATACTCTCTTTCTGTCTCTCTCTCTTCCTCTCTGACTCTTTCTCTCTTTTTACCTCTTTGTCTGTCTGTTAGCCTATGCAGCCCAATTTCGGTTGCCTAACTACTCTTGGAGGTGGGGCCTGCCCTGGAGTAGAAACAATTTATCTGGGGTCAAATCATTAAAGAAACTGAATTCTTCCACTCTCATCAGCTGTCAAATGCATATATGACCTTAACTAGTGGTAGAATTTAATGTCAACTTTCTTCTCTCCATGCTAGGATCTTGTCTGGTTTGAGCTTGTACTACTCTTGAGAATACCGTCACAATAGCTGTGAATTCATATATGCAACTGCACTCTTGTGCTTGGTAAATAACTGTTTCTTTGAATTTTTCCACTAACTTTATCTCTTACGATCTTTCCATACCCTCTTCCATGAAACTGATAGTCTTGTGGGAAGGGTTGTGATAGATACCTCTCTCTCTCTCTCTCTCTCTCTCTCTCTCTCTCTCTCTCTCTCTCTCTCTCGCTCAAGGGGTATATACACACCCTTTAAGTCTTAACATTTCACAGTCATTTATTCTCTGTGGACCAGTTCTGTGTCTCTGCATCTCTGATGAAGGTTGAGAGATGCAACAACCTGTGGCTATTGAGAAAACCACTAGGAGTCAGGTTAGTACTATGACTGTAAACCAGAGTTAGCAGTAAGTTTCCCCACAAAATGTATGATCTGTCTAGCCATAGGTTCTTGATCTGTTTGTTAATGACAGGCATGGATTCTGTCTCATGCAACCAGAAAGCGGTTTGTTACTCCTGTAACATTGGTGCAACTACTCCACCGTTTGAGCATATTTGTCAGGATAGTCGTTGTAATTTAAAGGTTTACAATAAGGTGAGAACTTTTTCTCTCCTAACAGTGTGTATAACTATGAAATCTTGATAATACAAATGAAGCTTTCAGATGAATATTGGCTTGATTGCTCTCTTTTCTATGACACAGGTATGGTGTCTCTAGCAATAGAATCTTACTTTCTGGTTTTGGGAATTAATAAAGAAGCATTGCAGGAGAAGTGTCTGTATTCTGTTAATCATGTTTTAAATAAACGCTGATTGGCCAGGCAGAAAATATAGGTGGAAAAACCAGGCAGGAAGTAAAAATGATGTAATGAGAACAGGAGAATTCTGGGAAGGAGGACGTTGATTCCTCCCACTCCTGCCCAGACAACCAAAGCAGCAGGATGTGAGCTGCCCCACTAAAAAAAGGTACTGAGCCACATGGATAACATAGATCAGAAAAATGGGTTAATCAAGATGTGAGAGCCAATGAGAGGCTAGAGCTAATGGGCCAATCAACTTATAATTTATAGAGATCTATGTGTGATTTTTCTCTGGGACTAAACAGCTGGGAAACCGGGCCGACAGAAACCCAACAAACAAACAGGGCCCCTCATGTTACAAAGCATTGTAAATAGCCTATATTGTTTGGGGTCTGTGACACCGTATTAGATAATCACTCAACAGATGTAATCCTTTCTTGATACTGAGATTTTCATTTGCTAACATGGGGTATCTGGTGGGGTCTAGTCTCTCTATTGTAGAAAAACTCCATCTAAGTTCTCTCTCTCTCAGAAGCTCTACAGTATCAGGTTCCCATATGGGGATTTTAAAAGTTCTTTGGCGTTAGTTATCTCACAGTTATATTCCCATCTCTACCCTGCCACTTTAGCTCCAATCTTTCAATGCTTCCTTTTCTGTGCTCCTTTTCTTCCTTTGTATTACTGCATTCTATGTCCTCTCTCTTGCAAGAGCTCCTCCTCGTCCATAGTGCCTTACTAGTTTGCTAATTTCTATGGTTGTTTCAAACGAGATACACATATTTAAACTCTCCCCCCCCCCGCCCCAAAGCTAGCATTCACATATGAGAAAAAACATGCGATTTTTGTTTTTCTGAGTCTGGGTTGCATCCAGTATGATTGCCCTAGTTCCATACGTTTACCTGTGAGTTTTAAACGTTTCAGTTTTCTTTATAGATGATTAATATACCAAGGTATAACATTTTCATTAACCATTCGTGAGTTGATAGAAATATGGGGTGTTTTAATTTCCTGACTATTGGAGATAGAACAGCAGTGTATGAACAAGTATTTATTAGTAAAATGCAAAATCCTTTAGGTATATGCCCAAGTGATAGCTACATCATGTGGTAGATTTATTTTCAACGTTAGAAAATGTGTATATAGTTTTAGAATGCTGTTTTTGAAAGTCATAGAAATAATCATTTGAAAGAGATTTAACCTCTGAAATTTAAACAGAGCTACAACATTGAAATAAAAAGACAAAATTTTGTTTATTCAAACAGATTATAGCTAACATTATATACTAAGTCATATGTATGTTATAATATAAAGCTTTGTGATACATATTATTTATCAATATTGCTTAAATATGAATAAACATGAAAACCACAGTGAAAAATATAAATATAACATCAGATTAGTCAAGTTATACATGTGATTTATTTAATAAGCTATATATTTTCATTTAGTCATTTATTTATTTATCTACACAGTTTATCTGTGCATTAGCCCTAGCTGTCCTGGAACACCTTTGATACCAGGCTGTCCTCAAACTCACAGAAATCTACTTTCCTCTGCCTCCTGAGAGCTAGCATTAAAGATATACACCACCACTGCCCTGCTATAGTTTCAAAAACTAATTGTCATCTTCCTTCATCTTTGAGATATGGTATACTATTCCATAGGGAAATCTGGTCATAGAAAAATAAATAAATTTATGATTGCCAAAATAACTTCATGAATAAGTGTGGAATATTCTACATTGAAATTGTTGATGTAAACTTTGTCTAAAGAGTCCCAACTTTGAGCAAAATTAAGCAAGCTTAAGTAGGTCTAGTGTGTGTGTGTGTGTGTGTGTGTGTGTGTGTTTGTGTTACATAACAGTTTTTCTTCATCAAAATACTCTTCTCTCTGATGTATTCCAAAAAAAACATTGTGATGTTGGTTGAAAGTCACTACTTTGTTCTGCAAAAAGACATTTGTTATCAAATGTAGCACATGCTGCTAAGAGTTCAGTTGTCAAGGGTAAATAGACACCTATTTTTAAGCCATCAGCAAGTATGGACATCTTTTGGCATTGACTAAGGTAGACAGTAGGCTTGTGTAAGTGCATCCATGGTCAGGGACAATTTATTTTTGTATTAAAACAACCTGAAGCTTGTTATTGGTTTTGCAAAGGAAAAGGTCACAAAATTCTTAATGGAAATTGACAACAAATGTTAAACAGGTCAATTTTAAAGTTTAAACACAAAACCAAAGTATGTAAAGAGTGCTTCCAGTCATTCATGAGTCTCAGTATAAGCACAAGAAGTAAAATTTACTTCACTTTCTATTGTGTGAAATATTACTATCCATGTTTTTCTTATAAAAGCTCCTTCATTTCTTCCGCGATTTAATGTTTTTGTAGTATGTAGCCTTCATTGAAGATGCTCGATGATTTGATTTTTCAAATGTCGGGGCTTTAAAAATTATATCTCCCTGACACAAAATATATCCTTCAAGGTTTTCTGATGTTAAATAGAAAACCTGGTATCATTTATAAACTGTGTTCCTGAGTTTGAGTTTGTTATCAATGGTGTTATACCCAAAACACTATGAATTTCACATTTCTGTTGATGATATCCTATAGTTAACAGTCAGACTCAGTTCCTGCTTCCCAACACAAGAAGGAGATCACACCGCCCAGTTGGAGATTGTAAGAGAACATGACGCCCTAACAGTCAGGGTAATTCAAGTTCTCCCAAATGGAAAGAAATCAGTCCCCATCCTCAGGAATACAAGCCAGATGTTCTGGGGTGCATACCAGAGAAGAAAAGTGCTCTAACAGTCACTTTGAAAGGAAATTTGCTTAAATTGACCCTGACGCAGAGAATGAAGAGAGATTAGGATACAATCTTGGGACAGCACAGAGGTGTGTGGACTTTCAAGAGGGAGTCACAGCTCCACACAGAGACTCTTCTCTTTGATGTTATTATTATCAACATTTTTCTAAATACTTAGGCATTGGAAACTAGAAATTTATAGAACTATTCTACAATTTGTGTAAGGAGTGAATTATGCTTTGGAAAACTTTATGTAGTACTTGTTATGTGGTATGAATTTTATTATTTTCCAGCAAATTCATGGTATTAACAAAGTACTTGGCTAAAGAAAAATTACTTCAACTGAACACAAACCATTAAAATTGCAAGTACCCAGGAAGGGAAACCAGGCCAATAGCAGCATTTCAACTATGTTCTCTCAATCACCTTAATTTTGATTATAGTTTTTTCATTGATTTGCTTTGTATATTTTGGTTCCTTCTTTAGGCCTCTGACCAGATACAGCCTTTCCCCCATTTAGAAGCTGCTGTTTGTCTAGTTCTGACATTATGTATTGATTCCTTCTTCCTTCATTTCTCTGTTTCATTTATAGTGTACTTAAGAGCCATGTTAGAAGATCCAGAGAAAGCAAGACAGTGTAGGAACATTAAAAGACAATATTTAAAGATAAACTAAAAGTGCAGTGATAGAATTACTGAGATTTTATTTATTACATATAAATGGGAGGATGCTAAGGAAATGAAGTAGAGATTTTCTGTAGTTTTATTCCTAAAAGAGATTGTACTCAATCTGTGTCTTAGGAAAAAATCATTAATTTTTTGGAAAGGATGGAAATGGATAAAAAAAATTATGAAGAGAGATAAAGCTATTTCAAATTCCCTGTGTTCATGGAAACTACAGCTAGAACTTAACAGCCATTTAAACACATGGTGCTATCTAATGAAACAACTATATACCTAGTTATGGTAGTCATCACATGCTAATTCAGAACTGTTGACACCTAATAGTTTGCAGTGTGAGCACACAGGAAGTGTGTCTAGCTGTGGAAGCTAAAACTTAAGACCTAGATAAATGCTATGGGAAGGACAGCCTGGAAAACAGGATTTTAGAAAGCCAATTCTAGCTCAGAACTGACTCTAATTTACTAAAATAGGAAGAATACAGGAGGAGAAGATACTGAAGGAGATTATGAGTTCATGTTAGATGTGTTCAATTGTCTATGCCACAAAGGACAGGCATCTCTGTCAATGTTTACAAGGGGTATAAAATAATGATAAATAGTATCACCAAAACAGAGTTTACAGAAGGATAACCTTTTAGAACAGAAATGAAATGAGCATTTATTAACTTCTCAGTGAAAAGCCTTTGTGCCATGGGTACCAAGAACAATTTGGCAAAATAATCTGCAGCGATCATACGGTTGGTGTCAATGCAAATGAAACCCAAACATAAAACTGCTGCCATCCTTGGAGATTTCTCCCATGTCTCTGCCTGCTGCCCAGAAACACAAAATAATTCAAGTGGAATTTTTTGCTGCAATTTTATCTTTGGCAGAGATAATAAAATTTTACTTTATTTTGAATACCCTAATATCAAACATTTTTATTGGAAATAACGGGAAACAAAAATCTAACGTTTTAATTCCTGTCCTGAATTTGGAGGCACACTTCTTATTTCAAGCTCAGGACATTTGTGCTCTTTTTCTTCTCATGGTTGTTATCCAGGCGACCTTAGAAGGTTACAGCTCTTGTGCCCATTAGTTATTTTTAAATCAAAATGAGTTACAGATTGTGAGGGTCAAATTCAGTCACTAAAATAAGTTTGCAAAAAAAAAAAACCCAACCCAGATATATAAATGTGGGAGAAAAATTTTAATTTAAATGCTAATATTAAAGTATTTATTATTAAATTATATTTGACTTTCCTGTTTTTATCACAATTTGAAGGGCATGTGGGATAAAGTATGTATATACTTTGCCATGTATATATTTACATATCTTAAAAGTAAATGAGTGATACATTATTACACTGTTGTATGTATCTAAATATGTGTATGTAATAATTTCAATTTATTAGTGTTAATTTGGTCATTTCCTTAAAAAGCATCTTACTAGATCTATAAAAGTATACTGCTTTATGGTGAGAATATCTGCAAGCAACTTACCAACTATTTGAACATATAACTGCTGTATTATTAAAACACCTATTGTTCTAGTTATAGTAGTCAACATCCTGTCAATTCAGAACTGGAGACACCTAATTGTTTGACTCTTTATTTCTTAAAAGGCAAGATAGCTAAGTCATACAGTAGATTTAATCTTACTGTTTGAGGTTTCTCCACACTTATTCCGAAGTGACTGTACCAGCTTAACAATCCCACCAACAGTGGATGAGAATTCCATTTCCTGACATCACCTCCAGCATTTATTCCACCAACAGTGGATGAGAATTCCATTTCCTGACATCACCTCCAGCATTTATTCCACCAACAGTGGATGAGAATTCCATTTCCTGACATCACCTCCAGCATTTATTTTTCATTGTTTTGTTGATCTTTGGCATTCAGACAGGAGTGAAATAAAATATCAGAAATATTTTGAGTTGTGTTTTACTCTTGATGGGAATGATAATCCAGACTCTTTGTGTATATTCCATCATTATGTGACTTGTTTTTCTTACTTTATTACTTTTTCTACAATTTTAATATTTATTATCTTTGCTCCTTTAATTTATGACTGTCTGTACTCTTTCATACCATAAATGCCTATACTTTTATTCCTCTCTCTCAAGTCTACATACGTTTATCTAACACTGGTACCCTTAGAAGTCTTTTCCATCTTAATTTGTCTTTATTGCATACATATCTGTAATTATTTATGACCAGGAGTTTTTTTTAATAATAAGCCAATATGGCTAGGACCAACTCCACAGTCCTGCCTGTTGGCTCTGCACAGTATATCATGGCAGAAGCATGTAAGTTGCCTCTGAGAGCCTTGAACACTGCCCCAGCTCCAGGGTCACAGCAGGTCTATGTCTCCATTAAACAACTTGTAGCATGCTGCTCACAAACCCCATTTAAGTGCTTAGCCTCCTGGAAGAGTAAGAGTTCATGCAAGCAGCATGAACCAGGAAGCTGCCATTTCTTATGGTGAGTTGGAAAGTCTTTTCTTAAAGGAGCCTCGGTGCTCCTGCTTGATGCCAGCAAACACAGCCCATCTGAAAAAAAAAATATGCTATCTACCAAAAAGCTGGGCTAAACTCCACTTTTTTGTGTATGTGTTTCTAGAATTCCTTTCCAAGCTGTCTCAGGTTTTACATGGATGTAATCAAACACGTTTGCACCAATTTGTCAGTGGAGGCTGCTTGTTTATTTCCCTGCCATCCTATTACAACACTGCTTGCCTTATTAACTCATGCTTCTTATACCTAAATTAACCAATTTCTATAAATCTGTGTATCACCATGTTTGTGTGGACTAGCGGTAAGGTCTATCTGGCATCCAGTGTCTGTCTTGGACAGACAGACAAGCAGAGGCAGTTACTTGGCTTCTCCTCTGACTCTGCCTACTCTCTTTCCTCTCTCTGCTTGGAATTCCCACCTTACCCTAATCTTCACTTCAATAGGCCCAAAGCTGCTTCTTTATTAACCAATGGCACTCACAGCATCCCGGGGGAAATCCCACTTCACCCTACCTTCCTAAACCTGCAGGATTCCTAACAACTATCTAAACCTTTGGCCTTTAACCCATGGATAAGCTTAGTCTTAATCACTCACTCAGGTGACTTCTAGAGAACACTACAGAAAACTACAACGGCTCCATATGCAGAGTTTTGGAACTGAAATCTAATGGGACATCTTTAAAAACAGTCATGTACTGGAAGTTGAGAAAACGTTGTGAAAGAGGGCGTGGAAAGATTGTAAAAGCCAGAAGATCAGGGACTTAACTTTGAAATTGTGTTTCCTCATAATGTGTAAAGCCACACTTGTGTCTTTATCTGCAGGGAGTGTGATTGCATATGTAAATGACCCTTAACTCTCCTAGACAGTTTATACACACTTTCAGTAAAGTAGCAGGATACACAAAGTGATACACAAAAATCAGTAGACTTCATATACAGAAATGATAAATAGATTGAGAAAAAATCGGGGAAACAATGCATTTCAAAATAGCACCCCGATAAGGAAATATTTGGATAACTCTAACAAAGAAGACTTATATAACAAAATCTTTAACAGGGCAGAGGATGTGGGACACACGAGGAAAGGCAGGACGAGAGGGGGGGGCTCGTGTGGCCCTGCCTTTTAAACGGGGAGCGCAGAGGTGCGCACAGGTATCCGTAGTCCAGGGGGAGCATGGGAGTTGTAGTTTTCCAAAAGAACAACATACCACCCTTTTTGTTTTGTTAAAAAAATTGGGGGGGGCCTTAGAGGGTAGGGAATAGGGGCGTAGCCCGGTCTTTCATGACTGCTTCCTGCTGGCTTTTGGGCTTTGAGGGATTCAGTGTCCTGGTGGTTTTTCTGACCGCTGGCATTTCGAGATGGTCGTTTTTTGTTGGTTCTGTCCAATCCGCTGGCGTCCTGAGGTAGTTGATTGGAGAAGTCACATCTGTCTGGCTTTTCCTGAGCAGCTGGGTCA